>NW_010514081.1:0-458 GCF_000687285.1 Phaethon lepturus
TGTCCCGGCCGTGTCCCCTCCCAGCTCCCCGAGCACCCCCAGCCTGCTCGCTGGCAGCCCAGCACAAGAAGCTGGACTGTCCTTGACTGCTCAGTAACAACCCAAAACATCAGCACATTATCAACATTTTCTCATCCCAAACGCAAAACACAGCCTCACGCTAGCTTCTGTGAAGAAAACCAGCTCTATCCTGGCTGAAACCAGGACACTCCTGTATCAACTAAAAATCCTACCTCATCCTTCCCCAGCCTTAGTGTAACCGGGGATTAAGCTGGGGATGATTCCCCCGGTTCTCTTCAGGATTCATCATCTAATGTCATCAGCTTAATGGCTTGGATGGCTGGGTCCAGGTTCCCAGCCTGAGGGCATTCCCTTTTCCAATGCCCCCTTTCTTTGCAGATTGCTCACTGATCTTCTGCAAGTCGAGGTTGCACAAAGGGAGGTGATTTTCCTCTTCC
>NW_010514081.1:487-16368 GCF_000687285.1 Phaethon lepturus
CTGTGCCCCCCCTTCCTCTATAGGCTCCTCTAGGAGCCCCTGTTAAAGCAGCAATTAATGTCCCCTCTGTTAGGTTTTCCCTTCGAACCTGTCGTGCCTTTTTCCTTCTCCCCGTTATTAAAAACCGTCCACGCTACCTGTAACATCTTTCCCAAATCCCTTGAATCTGCTCCTTCTAGTTTTTGAAGTTTCTTTCTTATACCTGGGGCCGACTGTCCCATAAAGATAGAAGCCAATAGAACAGCTGCTTCTGTTTTTTCAGGGTCCAGATTAGTGTATTTCCTGGCAGTGACTTTTAACCGCTCCATGAAAGTGGATGGGGATTCATTTGGTTCTTGTTTAACCTCATAAAATTTGGACCAATTAATCACTTTTGGCATAGCATGCCCTATGCCAAATAGTATCCATCTCTGATATCTTTTTAAAAGGCCCCGGGGTCCCGGCTGGTTGGGATCCCACCCTGGGTCTGCAGCAGGAAAATTCTGATCTATCGTTCCCTGCAACTCCACATTAGCATGTGCCCCTTCTATCTGTTTCCGAGCAGTATTTAATGCCATTTTCTCTCTAGTATCATCTAGCAATGTGTCTAATATTACCTGTAAATCACTCCAATCAGGATCTTGGGTCCCGATTATAGTTTCAAACACTTTAGCTACCCTTTCTGGGTCTTCCCTATAAGTACCCGCCATTTCTTTCCAGGGTCTTAGCTCTGTTATCGAAAACGGCACCTTAACTGTTACTGGCCCATTATTTCCAACTCCTTGCCAGAGGGGAGCTTAAATAACTCCCCTTGTCTCTTCCTGTCTCCCCCTTGTTTTTCCTGCAGCTGGGCTAAATCCTTCTGTCCCACTAAACCACCCTCCCCGTTCGTTCATAACTACTTTCCCCCGACCCTGCCGTGCTGCCACCAGCTGGCTTCCCTACAGCCACTTTCTCTTGCCCCGCTCACACTACTAGCATCATCCTCATCATCAGGACTCTCTCCCAGCCTCTGCCAGGGAGCAACCATTAGTTCCAAATCTTCTCCTTCCTCCCTTCCATATTTCAAACACCTCTTTCCAATACTACAAGCAGAACAACATCTTTTCGAATTCCTGCCCCTCCCCTTTCCCTTTCCAGGGCTAAAACCATAGGGTCCTGTGGAGTAAGTTCACAACCCTTTTGCCACTCTGGATGATTTCTTAATGTAAAGAATAAGTCTACATATGGTACTTCATCCCACTTACTTTCTCTTCTACAAAACAACATTAATTGCAACAGGGAGTTGTGCTTTAAAGTTCCATTCTTTGGCCATTTTTCTTGATCATCCAAAGTGTACAATGGTCACCAGTTGTTACAATATCCCACAAGCTGCCTCTTGGTGAGAGGATCTCCCCCCCCGCCTTTCTCCAATGTTTCATATATATCCTTAGAGGAGAGTTTTTCAGCATCCCCCCTTCCACCGATGGTTTATGACCCATTATAAAATAGTGCAAAAAGCAGCACAAAAGCAACGACTAAACCACAAGACAACAAGACGTTGGGCACTTGAACTCCTATACCACTTTCAGTGGGACTCTAAACCACTCCTTTCCAAATTCCAAACCTGGGTGTCCTACAGACTTTTGTCCGATAGGATGAAATCCTTCCCTTAGGTACCTTTATGGCCCAACACTGTGAGGCTTTTCCAGCCGTGCCTTATGGGCAGGCAACCTTTAATCTTTAATATCCCTTAAAGAAAAGAATGCCTTTACCTTGCCAGGTGTCTTCCTCAGAGCTCTTCAGTCCGGGGATCGGAGGTTCTCCCCAAGAATCCCTCCATTCCAGAAACTGTTACCGAAAAGTCGGGGAAAGAACTCTTTAACGCCAATGGAGTACTGAAGAGCAGGCATCCTTTATTCGGCGCTGGGTGCATGCGGGATCCTTCCGCCTAACATGCACACCAACTCCTGAGAGGCAGGCATTTTTATATACATGTCATGATTCACATATTCACTGTATTTCCTGGAAGAAGTAGTCTTATGTTGATTAGTTCCCAGAAGTCATTACATAATTTCCCTCCCTTTCGCACATACTCCACACTGTCCTGGGGGTCCCTCGGGTGGTCTCTGGTGGTTGTGGGCCCCAAAGGAATCGTGCTCTGTGTCTCTTGTTCAGGTATCAGCAGCCTTGATTGCAGCAGTTAGCGTGTAGTTAGCATGTCCCCCTCCTAAGCACATACATATTTACGTATCAACAACTTTGACTGGGACAGGTTGAGTACTTCTGGTACTGAGGCGAGGATGTCAGTGGAAAGGAGTGACAAAACGGCAAGCAAAGAGAACGACTTTTGCAGCAGCCCTGTGAATAAATATCTGCAGGGCAAACGTGTATGCATCTCAAACCTGAGAAAGGTTGTTGCAGCAATGAAGGTACAAGAGGAGTCTGGCACAGTTTTGGCTGCGAGGCTAGCTAAAAAAGCCTGTATCTTGTAGATATTATCAAAAAATAGTCTGCAAGACTTAAAATAGCCTGGATATATGAAGGTTCAAAAAGAGATCAGACCTGAAGCCTGTGAAGATTGAGAAAGTCATATAAGATACAGAAAATCAGCATGAACTTCACAGCTTATAAAAGACAGAGAAATGGGAATTAAACTATACTAACTCATACTACCTAGTCTCAATCTGCAGTCACCTGAGCCAAAACAAGCAGACAGCTTTATTTACTGTTACTTCATTTTCCCTGAGATGTACAAACTGTACATCTGTGCTGTATGCCAGACCTCCCGTGCTTCTCCTGTACGGACCACGTTTCTTGCTTGCACAGGCCTTGCTCTTCTGCCAGCACCTCAAGCATGTGCTTTGGTGGCTACCTCAAAAATTGCCTGGAGGACTGAAAAAGGGAGAAGCAAGAAACTGGCTGTGTCTGGAGGAGCAGGCTGTGTGTGAATCCCACTGCTTTCTGTAGGTCAGACACCTGCCTCAGGTTTGCAGGGTTTTGCAAAGTATTTCATGTGCCACTTTCTCCTGCTGGTGGGCCAGGATGCCCACCAAATGAGGCTGGTGTCCTGGTCTTGATCAGGCAGGTGCCAAGCTGCCCAGAGAGCAGCAGCTCTGGCTGTGAACAGGGACCAGCAGCTCACAGCGGCAGCTGCCTGGCAAGTCTTGGCACCACCGGGGGTGTAGCCAGCTGCCCGGGGGCATATGGGACTTCAGTTTTAGACTCAGGACCCTTAGTTAAGCATATATCCCACTCAGGTACCCTAATCTGTCATCTGATTTAACCCTCCATCCCTGCTCAGGAGTATTAAAGGTTTAATTTGGCATTTGCAACAGGACCCAGATAAATGAAGAGCTTAAGGTGAGAGGACGAGGTAAGCAGAGGGGCTGCGGCAGAGGCTGATCCTTGTCCCGTCCGGGGGACGGCAGAGAGCCCTGCCATTCGTGCTGCGCGTTGCTGCCAGCGCTGGAGCTGAGCCGGCTCCGTGTGGTTTGGCCAGCCCCTGGATGAGGATGCGGTGCCCAGTCCTGGAGAGACAAGGGCAGCCACGGGAGGAGCAGGCAGGCTGCTGGGGCAGCTGCAGCAATGCCTGGGGTGGCACGGAGAGAGGAAGGGAGGGAACAGCCCTTCTCAAAGCCCTGCTTGGGCAGTCATAGCCTGGTCGCAGCCAGTCTGGAGACCCAAGTCTCTTCCAGCTGTAGTTGAAGGGTTAATGCTCCAGCCTACCCCACCCTGGCTCATCACCATTCTGCTAACCTCGACCTACCCTCCCAGGTTTGTCAGCAAAACTGCTTGTACGCGCTTCCCTCAGCCCTCTGGAGTCGAAGCACGCTGCGCTAGCTCCAGCAGTTGAAGTGCAAGGTCTGCCTCAATCTAGTTCATTCAATTCCAGTAAATAGGTCAAGGAAAGCTGGTGGGGGGTGTGTGTGCTTGAGTGCTGGGCGAGTGCTAATCTCTTCGGCCGATCGACCTGGAGTTTAAAGCTTGGCTTATACATCTCTGGTGATTTGCCCCACGCACCCAGAAGCTAAGGCAGCCAACGTTTGCTTTCCATGGCTTGTTGAGTTTGGTGTGAGCTACGCCAAGAGAGCGAGTCTGGTCAGAGGAACTCTAGAGGTGCCCAAACTTTTCTAATCCTCACACACCCCTTGACTGCCTCTTCCCCACCTTGGCAGGTACCTACAGCTAGCATATAGGTCCACCTGGGGGCAAGCAAAGCCACACTGCCCTGCACACACTGCCGGGGCACAGTCCCTCCCAGCTGGAACAAGGTGTGGAAGCACTGGGGTGCGGACAGCCCTGGTGGTGCACGGCATGCACTCCTCTGCCTCGGCGGGGCAAGGGAGCGATGCCACTGAGCTGCCTTCTTGCACCAGCAATTTTCATGCACCTAGTTGCTCGCTGCTAGAAGAAACTGTTTTGGTACTGCTTTAAACACTGGGATCTTGACCGCTGGACCCTGGCAATGTAAAGGAGAGGGACATGCTCTTCCTCATGCATGTAATACATGTCCTGTGGTGTAGATGGATCTGGGGTTGAGCTTATGACAGCACAGAATTTGCAAGTTGTCACCTCTTCCTTCCTTCTTGAGCACTCTCAGACCAACACACCACACACTCAAAACAAACCGCTTCCTTGCAAACGTCTGTACTACAAAGTTTAATGTGATTCAGAACTGCAAAATCACTTTCTCCGGATACCTTAGTAAGCATCACTGTGAGATACTTTGACAAGGGATCTGAGGAGACCTGGTGTTCACTTCTCTGGACAAGCGAGAACCTTATTCTCTCTACAGAAGATGATTATCAAGGGGGTGTTTGTGCCCATTCTTGTTTTTGGGGACTCTCCCTTTGCTGCCATGAGTCATAAAACTCGTTAAACCAGAGTATGCCTAGCAGGAGAACATTTAATTACATAGCAGTTGCAGGGTAGTGATGGAATTTATGTTTGACAGGCTGATGGCAAGATGGCTTTATCTACAAAGCTGTTTAGATGTCAGTATAACCAACTCCATCCATAAGGCTGGGCAAGACATACCAGGCACCACACCAGCAAGGGGGAAGGTAAAATACGTGCCAGGAACAGGCTCGGGACACTGGTGGTTTGCATAAACAGCCTGAAAACGTGCCTGTCATCACCGCGTCTGGGTCAACGTGTGGAAACATTATCTGGTAAACCAACAGCCTCGTGCTGCAGAGTGACCTAGATAGGAAATACGATGCAGGGAGGGAGAAGGTGAGACTGTGCACTGTTGTAACACATGGATCAGGTTATTTGCTGCTGCTTTTATCTGGCTATAAGAGTTTAATAGTCAATAAACCACTTGGAAACAAGTCCTGGCCTCTCCCTTCTCAAGTAACTCTCACACCAACACAGCGTGCAGCCAGACCAATTCATGAACAATGTATTTCAGCACTTAGCAAAACATTAACAAAATATTCCAAAAACCACTGTACACATCTCAGCTACGTGTGCACCACTTCAAGAGTACAGCCTTAAGGTTTTGGTGAAGCTGCTCACAGGGATTATACCAACACTGGAGTGCCTACTCTTCTTTTGTGTGTGTAAACAGGTTTGTTTACATGATGAAAACTCTTTTCATTCTGGCCTTTGAGATTGCAGCAGTAGACGATTCAGTTGAAGTGGGCTAGGGTGACTTTGCTCACTGGAATCAAAAAGCAAAGGGAAGTGTTTCGGAGATAATGCATGCTACTGTTTGAAATCCCTTCCCATTTGTACATGTTTTGTCACGATGTACTTTAAAAGCCATACATATGACCAAGGAATTTGTCATCACTTTTGCATTTGTTTTTTTTTTTCTTTGTAATTCACCTTATAATTAGCACATTGTATCATACATTCTAGCCCATCTAAGATCAGATTGTTCCGATTTTAAAACTCTACCATAAAACATTAACATGCAGAAAGAAGTAAGTACTACTCTGGCACAGAAAGCACATCTCCCTTACCTTTAAAGAAATTGTATCTGGATAACACTTTCACGAAAGCAGAGGGATAATTTTTTCCCTCAGATTTCAGATTTTTTCCCCAAAATAATCAAACAGGTAATGGAGCATTCCTCTTTCAAATTCCTCCCAAGATTTTGATATTACCATGAGGCTGAGCTACCAGAAGTCTGAGTGAAATTTTCCTTTTTCAATCACATTTTTAAGTTATTTCTTTTGAAAATAATACATGAAGTTTGACCTCAACAAAATTTTTGTCCCACATTTAAACTGTAGGTAAATCTTGGAAAATACACTGTAGCTAAATTTTGGAAGACAACGCTTTTCAATGTGCTGTCACAATCAAGAGACCTACATTAATCAAAATAGAGAGTGTTAAGACAGATTTTTCTAGCTTCTGTAGCAGTCAGCTGGGTTTCTTCTATATTTACATATTTTTAGAAACAAAGTTCCAAGAGTTTTGCTCTTGGGACTTACTCCAGAGTTATGTTTGTGATTGTTGCATATTATCTCACTCATGACAGTCCACTGGAGCAATTAAAACATTTCTACGTGATAAACTACAGTAATTCTTACAGCATTTATTGCTGCTTTCATTGATCCCAGTAAAATCACTTCTCCATTTGTTCTGGGGAGTGACAGACCTCTTCAGGAGTGTTTCTTGACTGATTGAGGGAATATCAGGTATCTTTCTTTGTTATTTGCAGCTGATGGTTGCTGTGGCTGCATTTTCCACTCTGCCAGCAGTAGTTTCACTGTAGGATCTAAGGGAATTTCTCCCCACCCATACCGTTTTGGGAAGAGCCTTCCATCTTAATTGTTCTCCTCTCAACCTGTCTGCAGACTTCATCTTACATTCCAAGAGATCCCGTTCCCCGTCCCGGTCCCACCACGCCACTCCGTAGCTCTTCTCTGGCTGCCTCCACCAGAGCTCAGCTCTCCCCTGCAGAAGAGCATTGCAAAACCTCCTCGGGGATGAAGACCTCCTCTATTTATAGAGCACTGAGGCTAGATGAAAGTTTCCAGAGAGCATTCTGGAAGGGCCCCCATCTAGCTGCTCTGTTACAAAGGGAAACGAGCTTGCTACCTTGCTTCATAGCCTTGCCCTACATACAGCATTCACTAAACCTTTGCAGTAAAATATATATTGCACCAGCCAAGCATTTCATGGTATACATTGGCATTTATGATCCTTTGAAGAAGTTTTCTTCCTGACATGCCTCATCCATATCTGGATAACAAACAAAAAATCAGAGGCTTGGGGCAGATTCTTTAACATGAACTTACATTCTCAATTGATTTTCATTCTAGGTCTCTTCAGTGCAGTCTTAAGATAACAGTGAGGGAGAACTGTTTTCAGCTTTGTGCTGTGTTTTTTTTTCTTAGAAGATTCAGTCTCTTGAGGCTGGTATTTTTAAATAAAAAATAAGGTTCCATTAACAAATGCACTCTGAGTGTTGCTCCACAAAGATACGATTCAGCATTTGTTTTACTCACGTGACAAATGAAATACAGAATATTTCTTAAAATAGTGGAGAAATGGTCACCCTAGCTAAAATAAGGTAGGAGCCAGGCTGGGTATGCAGAATAGGCATATCCACAAACACACAAGCCTTTGTGTGTATATTAGCTAGCTACGTGTGGCCTCTCACATTGATAAGTTGCTGTTTATTAAAAAAAAAAAAAAAAAAAGAAAAAGCAGCAAGCCCTTAACTACTTTTGCCCACCGCACATGGCTTTTATTGGAGGATATGCTTGCACAAGGGAGGAGCGTCGCCTCCCGCACAAATTTCAACAACAGGTACCATTTGATAAATAGGTGAGGACAGAGTCTCTATCTATTCTCTGCCTACCCCCCCCAGTTCAAACTCTATTTGTATCACACAGTGAGGAAATTGTAGTCTGAGGAACACTTTTAGGAATCTGTTTTTTTAACGGAAACTCCTGAACATGGTCCTAGCATTAGACACAGTCTGAGGTTAACACCCCCTCCCCAAACCAACCAACAACCAAAAAACCAACCAACAACAACAAAGAGAATAATGCCAAGGAGAAAACGTAAGCCTAAAGAAACAGTAAGAAAAAAAGTGAAATTTGCCTCCTGACAAGATAAGCATTATCATCTTCCATTGCACTCTGGGTGGATGAAGAATGTGTAAATTGCTTGCTGACCTGTTTTTTGCTTCTGCATAAAAATGAAAGGCCATTTCTTCAAGTACTAATAAATGCCACCTTATCTCTAAGTCACTAATTAGCTAGCTGGGTGAGCAAGGAACAGGTTTAGGGGTAGCAATTCTAACAGTGACAAAGTGATGCAGCACGATAGCAAGAGTCAGACACAACCCAGTCCTAATTACAGCTCTGTAGCAAGTACTATCACTCCAAGAACAAACCAAAGATGTTAATCCATATTCAGCTGTGTGCTTGCACACACTCCTGGTAAGTTTAATTTTCCAGGACCTAATATTTAGGTACTGCTTTGTAAAATCTCTCCAGTATACAATTCCAGGATTATGTTTTACTGGATACGTTAATAGTGTTGTGCTATCTGAATGTCCATTGAAAGAGATAAAACGAATAGTGTCAATTTAGATCATGCAAGGGGAAGACAACAAATTTTCATACTAATATAGGAATTTAAATTACTATATATCCACTACTAGCATTCCTGGTTTAGTAAATATCTGTCCTTGGCATAAGTTGCATGGGAAGGGCTTTAAAACGCTGAAATATCTTACTCTGGTATTAGACTAAGAGTATTTGCACAGAGAGTTGTGCTTGTTAGCATAGGAAACAAGAAGACACAGAACACCGTCATAATGAATGTGTGTCAATATCACAATTTTTAATACCACATTTGTTCAGTTACAAAATCTCAAGAACTATTTTAATCAACAGACAGAACCTTTCAACTACTGAAACCTGAAAAGAAAAAAAACAAAAACCAACAAACTTACAAAATGTGAGTCTCTTGCCATGCTGTTCACAGAATCAATAGCCTAAAACACCTCTCTCTGCATCCTTAGATAGCAGAATCAGCTGATGCTAGCCATCATCCTGTCTTGATATATAATATCCTGCACTTTGGATCTGCTGATTCTCTCGATACAGTTTCAAAAGGAAAGGCTTCTCTCTCAGTTAGGGAGAAAGTAGAAATGGGTTTTGAGTTATATATATGTATATGAAGTAAATAAGGGTGAAGTTACATGACATGACTGAGTCAGCTTACCGTTCTGACTTGGGTGGTCCTGCTTTTCCCTCCCTGACTCCTGGCCCTGCTGGTCCACGCCCTCTCCTCTTGCACCACATCAAACCGCTTGGTAAGCCGATCCAACTTGTTAACCCAACAGAAAACTCTTCTCTTGAACTGACTCACCAAAGGGCTTGACAAGCATGGTGCCAAGGAGCATGCTGCTGGAGGGAGCAGAACCACCCCTTTTGGTGGGCAGCAGCTCAACACCGTGACTTAAATGTACCACAGCCAAAGAAAGTGTTGCAGAAGGGCACGAGAGGAGCTCTGAAGGCAAACACAAGGGCGTAGGGTAAAAGCCTGTGTCTTCGGGACGTATGGAAATGCAAGGAAAGTCACCACAAAGCCCTGGGAAGACACTGAGGGGGGCAACAGCAGGAGTGCAAGGGGACATTGCATCCTGATATGCATCAGAGGGGTGCATGGGAACACACAGGCACTGTCCTGGCAGAAGGGGGAAGAGGGAGTGCAGGAAAACATGGTGCTGAGCTGTACTGAGTCCACCTAGACTGCAACGGCTCTTCAGGGTTCAGGCTCACAAAGCTCGTGTGCATGTCTGCAGCCAGCGCTGGCAAAGGTGAGCTCTTCAGGACACGTGCTATCTTGATAGTTTAGCAAAACATAGGTTATAATATCGTATCCCCATTGTTCAAGAAAAGGGGGAGGACACCATTGTTCACTTGGAAAACAAACAAAAATGAAGCCTGTCCCCATTCTTCTTGAGAAATTGCCTCATCCAAAAAAAAAAAAAAAATCAAACCCCCAAGTCTTATTGAGGAATAACACCTAGTCAGTCTTACCAGCTCAAAAACTCCCTCATTATTATCTTTTCCTTCCTCTCTTAAATTACTGAGACAAGTTTCTCCTTTTATAACAACAAATGTTTTAAGCTTGCTGTTTTCTTAGAATCTCTCTTACTGGTACAACTGCCTCAATAAGAAAAAGAATTTAGAGATATCAGAAATTGTGCTAGCCAGCTGGAGAAAGCGAAAAGAAACTGTAAGTTCACCCAAAGATAGAATGTCCAGTCTTTTAACATCTTCATGGCTTCAGGAACAGTTCCTGAGTTGCTCTCTTGAGCTCTGGGTAATAGTTTCTAGGGAATTGGGGGGGGGAAAAGTGGAGACTGTAACTCATTAAGTAGCAGGATATTTTGTAATGCACAAGCTGAGGCTCTCTCAAGCTTCCCAAACCAAGGGGCACAGAGCAAACTGTCCTTCTTGCCCATACCCCAGGGCATCCCTGTTCTCTTTTCCAAAGACAAGGCCAGGCACTGGCAGAAGAATGAACTACGTGCCTGGCAGCTGAAAGACGAGGAAAGAGAAAATACGATGTGCAATAAATCAGGTACGTGCAAAATAATCATGTCAGGCCACATCATCCTAACACTGCTCCGCATTGTTTCCACCTTGATGATCTTTCAGCATGTCACGATGCTGAATCATGATGACACAGGGGCAGGAAGCACACACTAGATGCAAAGTGAAAAGGTCATGTTATGATTGTGGCCCTACAAAGTGCTGGAGAGACTTTCTTTACGTTGGAGTCCCTTGTTCTCACACTGGAAGACTTGTCTGCACCGGAATTGAGAAAAGCTTCTGGAGCAGTTCAGACAAATTTGACCTACATAGAAATAAAACAAGATTTTTTTTTTTTTTTTCCCCCCAAACTGCTTATCTCTGTATCAGTGCGTGGATTTCAAATAGTGTTTAAAAAATGTTCTTTAAAAGTAACTTTCTGTCCATAACCGGACTTTAAGCAGCCTGAGGGCCTGCTGGCTTGCTTAAGTTAGAGGCCAAAAATGTACATAATTGTCAATCTTTAGCAAGACAGGGAGTTCTTTCCTAACCAAAGCCAGAAATACTCCCTCTGGAGAAACCTCACAAACAATGTGGAAAAAGTTTTTGAACTTTCCATGGTACAAAGTTTAAAATGAGGACAAAACTAGAATGAGTCAGTCTTGAGCATTTTCTAAGTTCTGCTGCATTTCCATAGCTCTATAGATACAGACATCTGGTAGCAGCATTTTCAGTTAAAAAAAGAAAAAGGGAGGACATTGTCTTGTACTTCCCTAGCGTAATTCATTTTTCTTTAAATATGAATAAAATTATTAAAGTGGGCCAATATTTTAATCTGCATAAATCTCTCTGGATCAACCCTAACCATATTTTTGGCATAATAAAATAGGCTGTGTTCCCAGAAGAGCAAATGCATGTCATTTCAGACAGATTCAGGGACAGCAAAAACAATTTTAGTTGAAGAGCCTGGAGGAATCCTGCAATATTAAACACAAGTTTACACAAAGTAATTGAGAATACTTGTCCTTATAATTTAGCCCAACCCATATAATCTCAGATTATAATGAAACGTTTTTCCTTTAAACATTACACCACTATGATATTCAGTGATAAACAACAAAATTATTCTGTTACTTTAGTTTCAGCAAAAACTTTTAGGGAAACTCTACAATGGCATCAACAAGCACTAAGCGGGATGAGAGGTGGTCCAGGGTACTGCGGATTACTTTCAGGGCTCTGAGCCTGATTCTCCGTTGTCCCAAGGGCCGTGTGCCACTTTATATATGGCCACAGGAGAAAATCAAGCTCTTGGCATATGAGAGAGAGGAAGCCTGGATCTTGCTTGATGGGCCCCATAGTGGTGTGCTCCTCTGTAATGGTCAGCATCGGCACAGCCAGTCAATAACCCAACACCTTCCTGATCACCTCTCATGGGGGACCCTCACTTTCCTGAAACAGTGGGAAGGGGAGGTGTTTCGGAGATAAATAAGCCACACTAACCCTTGGAGTACCTCAGGAAAAGAGCGTGCATTCAACAAAGGAGCACTTGCATAGCCTTGTGGATGTACTTTGTACAGTTTGTCCCGATTAGAAAGGAAGTGAGTTTAACAGAGAATCCATCTCAGAAAAACAGTTCTCTAGTTTTATTTGGAAAAGCTGCAAACCTGTTACAGTTCACTTGCTAGTATGAAAAGCCAGCTTGAAAAATGCCACTGTTGAGACCAGTGAATAATGGTTTAAGTGGAATAAGAGCAGTCAGGCTGAAGAACACGGTGGAGTGGTCTGGGGGGAAGAGAGCAAATGCTACAAGCCCCCAAGTTCTGAATTTTAATCGTGATGCTGTTGTGGACACACGTCTATCTGACTGATGCCTTACACGACGACCAACCTCAGGAGCACATGTAGTTTCCAATTGGCCTTCTGGCAGCAGTGGAAAACTTAGCGTGGAGTCCCAGGGACTTTTTTCCTGTTCACAGCAAAACTATCTGAAGATGAGATTACTTTTTATTTAAACTTTATTTCTAAGATGATTTTGTTCTGTGAATTAAACTTCTCTAATCTTGTGAGTCTGCATTCCCCCCTCTCCCTGGGCTTCAAAGACTCTTTTTTGGTTGCTTATACAACCTTACCGCCGCAGTACTCCAAGTACATACAGCATGGTATAAATGTAACTATTATTACTACTTAATGAAAACAGAAAAGTTATTCATTGACCAACCCTTTTTTTTTTATTTCTAATAAACATATCAGATCCATATCTAAGTGGTGACAAAAAGCTATGACCTTGCATTAAGTTTATCCCACAACATCCTCATCATGACTGGTATTCCTTTGAAGACTTTTAATCTGCATTCTCTGCAAAGCACTATGTCTCATCATTACTTAGTCACCGGCCAAGTTCTTTTCCAACTTTCACTGAGACAGACAAGAAATTAGCTATCTTGGAAATGCCGTGTTAGGGAGCAAGTGAAGAGTAACCAGCAGAAAAGAAAGAGGAGGAAGTCCCTTCCCCCTCAGTTTTGGCAACCATCATGTTGGTCATTTTGCTTTGTATACCATATGTTGCTTTTTGTCGTGCTCTGTCCTTATGCTGTCTTTTAAGGAACAAGCTCTTTGGCAATGAATAGAGTCTTTATATGCTCGGAAAACATTTCTAGCATGTTGTAGACACTATTGTGATATAAATACTCATTGTCTTCCAGAGTTTCCTTATCACCACCACTCTTTGCTGCAGCTTTGTCACTGGACAACAACCTTCATTAAATTGTTTTGTGCCACTGGTGAACTGCTGTAACAGTAAAATATGGCAAATGCTTCATATACCCAATGATGGATTTTGTTGAACTTGACATTTCTGTTGACCACATTGGGGAATAGTATGTCAAGACAACATGAAGTAACTCAGCACATTAGCAAATGTAAAAACTAAGACCAAGACTTTTAATTGCATCCCAAAAGATGTATGGGAAAGAAAGGGAAAGAACAAAATACTTTTGAAGCCAAATTAGCCCATGAATTAATAACTATCATTAGGTTTTAACCAGACACCGTATTTGTCCCTTGGTCTTTTTCTTATTCGTTTCATAGTTGGACTATTGAGTTTCGAGTCTGTGACTTTCATCTCCATTATGTTTGCTAAAGGAGTAAGCAACAAATACAGAAGGTCTTTAACTCCTCAGTTTCTTTCTGGCAGAACATCATTGTTTGCATTTCTTAAGTTTTTTAAAATAACAGCCTTGACTCTCTTCTCATTTAGCCCAGTTTAACAATGCTGCAAAGTCCAAGGAATCCAGCTGCATTAACCTCAGTTTAAAGGAGTTTATCCTCAGTTTAGAGGAATGCCTAGCCTAGTATTTGACATACCTCATATACCTGTAGCTAAAGAAGAACTGTCATTAAATCTCGATTAGAAATCTGTCCACTTTGTGCTCTGAACTTACAACTTGTTTTTAACCCACTTCCTTCTGCTTCTACTGCTGTATTTTCCTCCTCTGAAGAGCAATGAACAAAGAAATTACTAATCTGCAACTCTATCTGCTCTTAGCTCCCAGCTTTTCCAGTTCATTTGTTTGGTTTGGGGTTTTTTTTTGTTGTTGTTGTTGGGGTTTTTTTTGTTTTGTTTTGTTTTTTAATTCAGCCTTGGAGCTTGCTGATCACATTCACCTTGAAAACTCATTCTTTGGGCTTTCACAACCTTGTCCTCTCAGTCCTCCTTTTGCCTTTCACCCTGGTTTTTCTTCTAATTTTCTATGTATGTGCTGGTGTTGGCTAGGATAGTTATTTTTCTTCATAGTAGCTAGTATGGGGCTGTTTCAGATTTGTGCTGAAACAGTGTTGATAAAACAGGGATGTTTTAGTCACTGCTGAGCAGTGCTTACACAGAGGCAAGGCCTTTTCTGCTTCTCACACCACCCCACCAGCGAGTGGGCGGGGGGTGCTCAAGAAGTTGGAAGGAGACATAGCTGGGACAGCTGACCCCAACTAACCAGACCATATCCAAGGGATGTCCCAGACCATATGATGTCATGCTCAGCAATATAAAGCTGGAGGAGGAAGAAGGAAGGCAGGGATGTTTGGAGAGATGGCATTTGTCTTCCCAAGTAACCGTTATGCATAATGGAGGCCTGCTTTCTTGGAGATGGCTGAATCTCCATGGGAAGTGGTGAATGAATACCTTGTTTTGCTTTGCTTGTGTGCACGGCTTTTGCTTTACCTATTAAACTGCCTTTATCTCAACCCATGAGTTTTCTCACTTCTACTTTTCCCATTTTCTCCCCCATTCTACTGGGAAGGAGTGAGCGAGCGTCTGTATGGGGCTTAGTTGCCAGCTGGGGTTAAACCATGACAATGTACCACAGGCATTCATAGCCTTGGTACACTTTGTTTCTCCTTTTACATTCTTCACGTAGTACATGCAGTGCCTAACATTCCTCTGAGTCCTATTGCTATGTCAGGTAATTTTAAATCCAGTTCTATATAGAGAGATGATAAGAACCAAACCATTTTAATTGTGTACATAAAGCCATCTCACTATAACAGAGATATATGGCAGCCTTAAGCCTCACAACAGCCTGTGAAGAGCGAAAGCATTACAATTCCTCTTCTACAGTGGCAAAGAAAAACTGATCACACAAAAGCCTGTGGTAGCCTATGGGTTACCAACCAGAGGATTCATTTCACCTTTCTACCTCCAGATCAGTACATTGGGTCATGTATTTGACATTTCTTGGACTTTAGAATGGATTTGCTTAACTTACAGAGAGCGCACACCAACTGCAGGCACTGCCCCTCACCAGCCCAGCCCATGGAGCGAACACTTGCTCTCTGTTCATCAAATGGTTCTCCAAGGGGGTAGGCAGGGGAACCCACAGCCCAGGAGGAGTCCTTGTGTTGGCTCACCATGAGGCTCTGATGCACCGACCACCACATTGGGCTTAATTGCAGCAAACTGGCAGAATACACTCCACTTTACTAACATCTACCACAAGCAAGCAAAGCCAGGGTTAAGCCAGATAGATCGGAGCTTACACATCACCTCAAGGGAGTCCACGTCCTCATGTGGCTTCTGACAGCCGATGTGACTCTGTTGGGACCTTGGTCCCTCCACGATGCTCCTCTGACAAACCAGCTTCCTTTTTCCTGTCGGGGGCTTTGCCATGTTGATTACAGCACTGGCCCCAACTCCTGGCCTCTCCTCGTTTCAGCAGCCACATCACCTGCTCCTTTTTCCTGCTTTTTGCTTTTTTTTTTTAATTGGTCTGACTCCGGCCTTCAATACCATCGAGTTCAGTGGGGCAGAAGCCACAGATTATTTATGAGGGAGGCAGCGCGTGTCCTGCTCTGCCAGCCATCTGGCGGGGATATTTTGGGGCCTACAGGAGTGACAAAACCTGGCCCTCCGCTGTG
>NW_010514082.1:0-9437 GCF_000687285.1 Phaethon lepturus
TATATATATGGTTTGGAAATGAGGGAAATTTTATCTGTCACAGAGAGTAAGGCTCAATACAGAATCTGGACTTGGAGTAAAGCATGAACATTTTTGGAAGGTTAATGATTTTTCTTAATTTCTTAGGATGTATTTATAAAAAGAATGAATGCTCTCATGAGGCATAGGACAAAAAAGTTTGCTCTACTTTTCAGGGTCAATTCAAAAGATCCATACTAATCCCATCTTTTGAGAAACACCTTTACCTGTTTTCTACGAATGTTCTAGTTTATAAGTGTGGAATTTTTAGTGCAATTTAATAAGACACTATTTTAGGGCATTTTAACTATGAGTAATGCAAAATGCTATTTTCTTAAAAGATATATTAAATTAAGCTCCTTAAAATACTTCAAAGAAAACTGATACATGAGATCTGTCTCTGGCAGACTTGCAATTACAGAATACATGATAGATCCTTGACTGGCTCAGGTATTGAGTATTGCTCATGAACAGCATTTATTTTCTGTTACATTGCTTCTGCCTCTTGCAGCCTTGCAGTAAAGGCACCTGATGTGACCTAAAAGAAGTATATTTTCCACAGCATTTTTGCAGTGTTTCTGAAACTAGGAACTGAATACTGGGGACACTGGGGAAAACTTTCTCATCTCAAGGCTCCAGTGGTTATAGGTACAGCTTGCCTGTACCTGTACACCATAACCCTCTGGTGGTATGTAAAAGTTATCGCATGCTGAAGGAGACCTGACTCCACCACAAATGCTGTCTAGCTCTTCTGTTCACCACAGGTGGAAGCTCAAGACCAAGGCACGTTTCTGTCTTGGATACCGTGCAGTTTTAGTAAAGGGTAACAATATACATTTAAAAACAAGAGGACTCCGTAGCATTTTGAGGCTTCAGAGCTGCACAAGCTAATCCCAAGAAAGGGATTAGCCAGTATTTATTCTACAGGCATTATTCCAGCAGATCATGAAACTGAGTCTGAGTTTCTGATAAAAAATTCTAACTAGAAGACAGGAAAATATATAATATGTTCAGATTGTTTTAAGAATAATCAGTTGATGACGGTCACTCAAGCAAAGCAACCTCTCAGCTCTGTTTTGTGAGTGTTGTGGAGATCTCAATGTTCTTTTTAACTGCAGAGGGGCAGCATAAATTCTCAAAATGTCAGTTAAATTATGACACATTATACCAGTTGAGGAATGCCTACTATGGAGAAATCTGTGCAAAACTATCTTCAAGTATGAGTGATCTCTTGAGAAAAGGAAAACTACTTAACTCCTTAGGGCACCCTTAATTATGTGGAGGCTACACGCAAGCTGCCTACCTTTCTTGGTCAGAATGACTTTATAGTGCAGAGCTCAGTGTACTATTAGGTCAGCATGAGTTCTACAACAAACAGCCAGCTGTTTATCATAAATATCACAAAAATATCATGTTTGCTAGAAGCCCCATTTGACCAATAAAATAAAGCTAATGATGAATAAGCATGGAAAGAATAAAACTTCTTGAGCTTAATAAAGCCACAGAATAAACATTGCCATTAATATAAATAAACAAATAATGTGAAATTGCAATTCAGATATACTCAAACTGACTATATGGAGAATTTTCATTCTTGAACAGGTTTTAGAAAATTGACAGCTTTTCTCTGTTCTGAGGAGGAGTTATCTTGCTACACATCATAAGCTACTGTAGCCACTGACAAATATAGGCTATAATAACATCCTATCAGCATAATATTTAAAACCTTAAATGTGAAGATTTGAAAACATGAATAAAATACACTGTAAGAAAGTACTGTGTGCAATTCTTGTCAATTTTCAATTAGGGTTTCGTTCTAATTACTTGTATTAATAAGACACCTTTTCACAAGCTGGATGGTACTTCCTCTGCAGAAATAATTATATTCAGGAGAAATATGAAACCAAAAATCAGCACATCAATCATTTATTCTGACCAAGGACTGCAAGCATGTCTCCTGCATTTGATTCCTGCAGTGGGTTGATGAGTTCTTCATTGTCCAGGACTTTTTCCTGAGAAACAGAAAACTTACTGAGAATTTGTCTTCAGTGGTTTCGATTTTGGGTTGGTTTTTTTTTTTTTGGTCAGCATTGGTGCACACAATGATTTGAGTTCTTTGATCTTCAATCTTCAGTTCCTAGAAATGCAGAACATCACTAGGGAAGATCTGAATTTCTGTTCGTTTCTCTGTCACTTGTGATCATTGCTTTCCTTTTTTCCAATTCAGGGGTCCATCAATTCTCACCCTTTCCCACAAAAATTAAATCAGATTCCTTTCTGTTTATGCACCTCTGAAGTGTCACAAAGAGATCACAGCAGAGAGTATCTCACCACCACTGCTTGCTACTTCATCGTGATGCTGTTGCAGGGTTCAAGCTCAGCCCAACTGGAGGCTTCATTTGACAGACCTGTCAGCCCTTAACAGTGCAAAAGCACTGCACCTACTCCATATTAGCAAATCTGCAGATGGAGCAGAAGCTATCCTCCTGATGCCAAAACTCATAAATTTCCACCCTTTGCCATAATGAGAGTGTCTATTTCCCAAACCAGTAAGTACAGATTCTACCTGCGCTGCATTCAGTACACTTTTAGGCTTAGGGTCTTGAAGCTGCAGAGTCGTGGAGAAGACCTGCTCAGTCTCTCTCGTCATCTTTGATGCTGCACAGTCTGCTGACCTCTTCCTGCAGCTTCTTTATTTAGCAATGCTGTTTCTCAACACAGGTACACCTCCTGCAGCATGAGAAGCATTCCCTCACTGCCCCAGCCTCAGCAAGAGGCCTCAGGCTCTCGTGGAAGGCAGCATCCACCATCCAGAGCTCTGACTGGGTCAACGGGTTGGATGCTACCGGGACCATTTATTCCAACAGCTGTTGGGGACCATGCTCTGTGGTGCAGCAGCACTATTGCTGAGGACACGTGTGCTTTTCTAAGCCAAGTTGCTGACCCCGCTTTTGTGCAATCTGCTGTGCAAACTGCTGCGTTTGTCAGCTGCCTCTCAACTGTGCCTCTGTTAGCTGGCCTCTCTTACGCTTCGTTTGTAAAAAGTACATCAACTAAACAATAGCCTGGCAAGCAGAAACGTTGTGAGCTACATCCTTCATATCCTTAGGAAACTTATGTTAATCATGCTAAAAATGTCACAGCATTAACAATAAAATTAAAAACAATTAAAATTCCATTAAAAATGGAATACGGGAGGCAAATTATCCTGGGTTACTGTAACAGGCTTCTCACACCCTGTACCATTTATAATGCTTTTGGAGTCTCTAGATAATATATTTTCTATCCTAACAGTGTTTTGGGTGGAAGTGTTTTTTTGTTATACCCTTACCACTACACCACTTGCAAGGTGAGCATTAGGATGCTCGTTTATACAATATCAACCTTAGACCAGAGAGGAATTTTTCCTTTTTCTTTTTGCTAACTGCTGTCATACAGGGTGAGGTCACACAGTAGACAGTCAAAAGTTCAGTCACAAAACTGGTTTCCTGTCTCACCAGGGAACCAGGAGAAGGCAAAGAGTTGAAGAAACAGTTTCTTAGCTATGGTTTGGAAAAAAATTGTGTGTGATTCGTGTCCTCCTGATGCCACCTGCTGGGTAGGCAGTGAAGAGTGTCAGTTCACTTCAGCCTGTCCAACAGATAACACCAGGGTAGGGACTGTCATCTTTCCACGTACGTCATTTCACACACTGCTTCTTTCAAAAGATTGTCTTTATTTGGCTTTCATAACTCTGGTTTCTGTAGTTTCTCTGCCTCTTCGTGCTCCTCAGGAAGTCTGAAGAAGCTTCGTAACCTTTTTCTCTCTCTCTAGTCTTGTCTCTGGGGATTGCCATCAGCAACATAAAATCAAACAGCATTGTAGTCCTGTCTTAAAATTAATCTCCTTCCTCTAGCCAGTTTACAGAATCACAGTCTTAAGATTGGGCATTTTCTCGTGGTTGCCTCCTTGTGTTTTTGATAAAGTAGTAGTTTTTGGGTTTTCTTTCCCAGTGTCTCCTCCCTGCTGCTTACTTTGCTGCTTAATATGGAGACTAGTTCCCAAAGACCAGGCCCTTAACCTGTATTTTCTTTTCAATATTAGACCTTTGTGTAGGTGCTTATCTTCTAAGGTATATTTGAGTCTTTCAGATTCTTTATCTGTAACATCTGTAAAAGAAAGTATTTTCTTTTTACCCACACACTGAGTTTCTCATCCTCTTGTACATCAGCATCCTTTCATGAGCTTGTGTGCTGGTTTTGGCTGGGATGGAGTTAATTTTCTTCATAGTAGCTAGTATGGGGCTATGTTTTGGATTTGTGTCAGAAACAATGTTGATAATATAAGGATGTTTCCATTACTGCTGAGCAGTGCTTACACAGAGTCAAGGTCTTTTCTGCTTCTCACATGACCCCACCAGCGAGTAGGTTGGGGGTGCACAAGAAGGTGGGTGGGGACACAGCCACGACAGCTGACCCCATCTGACCAAAGGGATATTTCATACCGTATGACGTCATGCTCAGAACATAAAGCTGGGGGAAGAAGAAGGAAAGGGAGGGACGTTCAGAGTTATGGCGTTTGTCTCCCAAGTAACTGTTATGTGTGGTGGAGCCCTGCTTTCTTGGAGATGGCTGAACACCTGCCTGCTGATGGGCAGTAGTGAATGGATTCCTTGTTTTGCTTTGCTTGTGTTGCTCAGTTTTTGCTTTACCTGTTAAACCTGTCCTTATCTCAAACCATGAGTTTTCTCACTTTTACTCTTCTGATTCTCTCCCCATCCTACTGTGGGGAAGTGAGAGAGTGGCCGCGTGGTGCTTAGTTGCCAGTTGAGGTTAAACCATGACAGCTTGATAACTATTTTCTCTAAGGACAGCAAAGGAAATTAATGCAGCATTCCCATGCAAAACCAGATCGAATTAAGAAGAAAAAATGGTAATAGAATTTTTAAAAGAAATACTATTTTTACTGAATTTTTAAAAACCACCTTGTCCTACTAACAAAATTTCCTGTGCTTATTTTCCCACCTATATAAAATTTCAAATTGAATATATTTTCCTGAAGGGAAAACAGAACAAAACAAAAAGATATTACTGAGTTGTGGTTCTGTCTAAGTTTTTCTCACATAAAGTAATTTTCTACTCTTGCTGTGCTTTTTAAACTTCAAAAGTTTTTGCCTGCTTTTTTGAAACAGTTTCATTTAATTGTGCTTTTTGTTTCAGGTTGGTACATCTGAAAAGAATAATACAGTTAAGATGAAGAAAACTTTGTGTGGTGATTGTAGAATTTATATAGAAGAGAAACTTTCAATTGCAACATATTAGGAAAAAATTAAATACAAGAACAATAATATAAATTTATGGACAAAAAACTCTACTAGGAGAACTGGTAAACCCAAATGAATCGAGTCTCAAGAGTGCACAGAAAGCTAGAATTACTAAGATTAATTATCTTTAAGCCATTTTTAGATTCTTTGGGTTTTATCCAACAGTTTGCCTTCATAGAAAATAGAAGAATCATCATTAAAGTCAGGGAAATTAACATATTGCCACAATATTCAAAATTACAATTATTAAAATGAGGTTTTATTATCAGAAGAGTACATTAATTGCATCAGTTCTCTGTTAAGCCTCCTCAGATGATAATGCCACTTCCTGCCTGGTGGAACTTCCTTGAGGGGAGTTCCACCAGACCATTGTTTCCAAGCTAACACGCTATGATAACGGACATGCTAAATGATGCCGTTTGTTCTTCAAGTGGGCAGAACAGACATGGGAATTTGAACACTCCTTTTGGAATGATTTGGGTTTATGAACATATTAGCCTAGGGCAAATCTTATGCTCTTCTGCACATCTGCAGAACTCCTAGGTGTTTTTTTTCCCCTATTAATTTTAGAGACCTTCTAGATGGAATGTGGCAGAGAGGGGGAAGATACTGTTTCAGAGCTCCTTGACTGAAAGCATATACCATTCCTCTTCTAGGGCAGGCAATTTGATCCTAAGACAATTTATATTAGCTGTTTTTTGTAATTAATAAAATGGAAAAGTTACATCATAGAGTTTTATTCAGTGTGAGTAATTTCACTGTGTTTCTTGAGCAACTTCTGTCACTCCACTAGTATTTTAAAATCATGGGTCAGAAAATTCAGCTGGTATTAATATCCACAGTTGAATTCACTTCACTGGACCTCTCCATCAGCTTACAACATCTGAAGATCTGGGCTCACCTGACTTTTAGAAACTCTCAACACCCAGTGACAGGATTCCAGCTTTTAACTAAATAAATCAATTAGGCTTGTTTATACATACTGCTCACCTGATCTGGGGATTTTCTTCTACCAGCTGAAAAATATTAGCTGTTAAACAAGAGGTTTAGGTACTCCGTAGGGAGATTTGTAACAGCAAACAGTTGAATATGAGTACATAGTGACTGAAAACTATTGCCATTGGAAGGCCATGAAGTGAATTAGAAAATTACCAGCTTCACCTTATTTCAGAGAAGTGTCTGAGACTGTATTATTAAGAACTAATAGCCAGCTGAGGAACATTAGGTAGATGGGTAAGACTGCTCAGTGGTGTACTGGGTCTGGCTGTGACAGAGTTAATTTTCTTTAGAGCAGCCTATATGGTGCTGTTTTGTATTTGTGTTGATAATACACCAGTGTTTTGGCTATTGCTGAGAAGTGATTGCACAGTGTCAAGGCTTTATTTTGTTTGGGTTTCTTTTTCCCTACTGTGCCCACAGGGCAAGCAGCCTGGGGGAATTTGGAATGGACACAGCCAGGACAGCTGACTCCATCTGACCACAGGGATATCCCATACCATATGACCTCATGCTCAGCAATGGAAGCTGGGGGAAGGAAAAAAAGAAGGGGGGAGTGTTTGTAGTTACAGCATTTGTCTTCCCATGTAACCATCATGCATGCTGAGGCCCTGTGTTCCAGGACAAGTGTCTGAACATCTGCCTGTCCATGGGAAGTAGTGGATAAATTCCTCGTTTTGCTCTGCTTGTGTGTGCAGCTTTGCTTCACCTATTAGACTGTTTTTATCTTGACCCACAGGTTTTCACCTTTTGCTCTTTTAATTCTCTCCCCCATCCCACTAAAAGGTGGGGAGTAAGTGAGCAGCTGTGTGGGTCTTAGCTACTGGCTGGGGTCAGCCCACCACATGTGGATATGATAATTAATTTTAAATAGATACAAACTGATCTTGAATACCTTTCACAAAAACATTCTAGAAAGAAAGAAAGGGAAGATTATTTTTGCTTATGAGCTTCCTCTATAGTGCTGTAAAAGCTCCATAATAGGCCACGTAAGTGTCTGCTCTGAATGCATTCCCTGTGATATTTGAAATTTCAACTTCAAAATTCTTGATGCTCTCTTCCCATCAAACCTGTCCACCTCCAGCACAGCTATAAGCTCTCCAGCTCAGCTCGGGGGAGCTGAGAGCCATGATTCTTGGTAACTAATTGAAAAATACAAGGTTTTAATTATTTTCTAAGAGATTTTTTCCCCTCTAGCAGTTTTATGTGCTTATCTCCTGTTGTATTCCCTGTTTGCTCTAATATCTATTCTCAGTCTCATTAGTAGGATAGTGAAGGGCATTGTTGACTGTCAGTTTTTCCTTACTTTTTATGGACAAGGAAAGAGAGACTTGAACCAATATGTACATTTCGTCACCTTTTCACATGCCTAGCAGTTTCTTTCAGTCCCTAATATACAACATTCACTGAGGAGATCCAGAAGAAGCTGCAAAACTGGCTGTTGGGTTTCTCAAATACAGTAGTGTATATTTTTGAAAAGGTTAAGGGCCAGTAAAGCACTACCTTCACACACCAGTAAAGTGCTGGTATCATGCATGCAGATATTTTACTGTTGGTTGGATATTCTGTATATCATAGACTGCCTGACACAAAGCTCTTATAGCCTTTTGTGAGTATGGACAGCTAGCTCTATGCTGGCAGAATGAAAATTAAAGTTGCACTTCATTGTCTTAAAGACAAAAAATCACCAAGGCTTTCTTTCTCTCCAAGATTTTTCTCATGCTGGTCTTGGAATGCTTTTTTTCTGATCCTCCATCTGTCTCAGCTTCATCTTAAAGGTAGCTGAACTTAAAGGGTAGTATTAAGTTCAGCCTAAGAAGGCAGAGGAAGCATTTGGGATGAGGTATCCAAGACTGTGGGCTTGATACTTAGAAGCTGTTAACAGGAGTAAGCAGTCACATACACAAACAGTACATGTAATTAGGAGCCTACTGCTAAGTAAAATAAATCTGCCTTCAGTCAAAAAGCGGTAATAAAGAAAGTTTCTATCCTGTCTATAAAACAGTGTTCTCATAATGACAGATGTATTTTCTCATGTTTGTATTTGTTAAGCTTATATTTTCAGTAGCTTATTGAAATTTGGCTTAGAGATAAGGGAAGAAGTCTCTTCTGGACGACAGATCATCAGAAATTCATCTGGAGATCGTTTTTGTCCATTCAACCTGGAAAATAGCTCAGAACATCACTGCAAATACATGGGTGGATTGCTGCGGTGATTCTATCCCAATAATAAAGCTCCTCTGTGGCTCCTCATGCAGATTCTTACTCTGTACAAATGGGATATACGAGGCTTAGAACCAGAATTAGCTTCTCTAGCTGGATAAGTCAGCAACCCAGGGACCGGGACCAGGGCATGGGGGAAAAGCAGAAGTGAGAATGGCTGTATTTGACTGTGACCTGCTTCAGTAAAGAATGACAGATCTGTATTTGCTCATGCAGGCTTGAGTAAATGCTACCTTAAGCCTCCAATGTGGCCTAATCACTAAATTACATAACTAAATGTAATAACGCAGCTTTTTACAACTAAAAAGAAATCATGGATGAAATAAATGATCTGTAAGATAAATTGAGTACCTGTGCAGCATTAAATTTTTGTCTCATTGAACTTCGTTGAGTATCTGACAGAAAAATCCATAGCTCTCATGCACATACACATGGACCTGGATGCTTTTGAAACCCTTTCTACTTTTTCAGGTGAAAATTTTGGTTTATTGATGTAGTTCTGCAGCTTTTGACCGTATCTGAGGCTTTACATTTTCTTTATGTTATTCCAAAAACTTTCTAAAAAAATTGGCATATCCAAGAAGCTGGATTAAAGGCTTAAGAGATGAATTTAAAACATCAGTGATATAAAATTAAAAAACAATGTTTTAATCAAGACAAACTTGCGTGTTTTGAGTGATTTAATGTATAGTGTTTTGAAGTGATTTACCGCAACAAATGCTTGATACAGACAATGGACCTTCTTTTTTAAAAAATATATTTTACTGTAGATATAATCTAAATTTGTTAAAGTTGGCTCTCTGCTTTAGAACATCTGAAAGCTGAGGAACAGCCCTCTTCCTGAGGAAAATGAAGGATACTATATGCAGCAAGACAACAGTTGTGCAAGCAGGGAAAG
>NW_010514082.1:9468-27809 GCF_000687285.1 Phaethon lepturus
CAATGTTTACTGCTTCATAAAAGCATGAACTGAAGTACAGTTCATGAAGAACTGAAGCTGGGAGAACTTCATCCAGGTTTCTCTGAGCATTTGTAGCTATTGCTTGAGTCTTTTCTGCTTTCACTTTAGCAACAGCTTCATTTTCCTGAACAACACAACAAACCTGAAATGAAATGTGCAGTCAAGAGTTTTCAAAATGCAGTGTTTTTTAAAAGAGTTTACTCAACACTGTTAATGTTCACTGCTCCACTTAGAGTGTACAGAGAGAGATGGGAAACAATTACTTCTTTTCTTTCACATGCACAGCAGCAGCCACTGTAGAATTAGCAACATAGATCCATAAAAAAACCCAAGTTGGAAGACACCTTGAAAGATCATTTGGTCCTCCCTTGCATGGGAAAGGGGGCTTAGATGAGACTATCTAGCACCCCATCCAGTCACATCTTGAAAACCTCCAGTGATGGGGATTCTACTGCATCCCTGAGGAGGTTGTTCCAGTGATTAATTGTTCTCACTGCAAAAAATTTCTTCCTTATATCAAGATGAAACCTCTACCAGTGCAACTTGCACCTGTTGCCCCTTGTCTTCTTCATGTGGTGCCTTGTGAAAAAAGAACCTCCATCCTCTTTGTAGCTTCCCATTAAGTACTGAAAAACTGACATGAGGATTAGGATAGAATGCTGTTGTTTTGCAGCATTAGCAGCTCTCATGGTTGTTAGCTGGTGGGGAATATCAAAAGAAAATTTTGTTGTACACTATGTAAGCATGTGTCCATGCATGTAAGACCATGGAAATAGAAGAAAACAATTTTACACACCAAAAAAACCAGTGCAGGTTATGAATTTCAGGATACTATTAGCAAGATGAGAATGTTTAGTTGTTAAGTGATGGAAAATGTAAAAGAATTACCCTTAGCTGGTCTTGTAACTTTCTCCTATGTGTCCTTTTTCACATTAAACCTGATTCAACAATTTCAGAAATTCCTGTGAATTTCTTGAGCTTGGGGACAACGAGTCAAATCTCCACTACACAGGCACACAAAAATAAGAGATGTAGGTAATGTGTAGTTGGAAAAAAAAAAAAAAAACCACAAGACCAAAACCAAACATACAGATTTTTTAAAAACAAATCTACATACTGTAAATAGCTTTCCCTTGCTGTAAATTATTTCTTGTTGAGGATTTTTCTGGTTATTCCCAAACTCACAGAGGCCAGCAGGTAGGAACTTGGGCTGAATTGCAAAAAGAAGCACATATGAGAACGCTACAGGATCCTTTAGAGAAGAAAAGTCCTCTACTTTGTTTTTCGATATGTAACAATCATATATGCTCATCTTGATAGTTTTGTCTTGTTAATGAGTAATATATACAACATCACTTCAAATGATTTTGTGCTTTTAAGCACGTCTGTGGGGTGCTTCCAGCACTGCACATTGCAGCTAAGATGAGCTTGAGTGTCCTGCTTAGGACTGACCCCACTGTCCCCAACATACAACTGTGAAGGATGTGCAGGCCAAGTCAAGTCCTGTGTGCCTCACTGCCTGTTCTGTTCTGACAGCATTTCTTTATTGCCACCCCCAGTAAAGAACACATATTGAAGAGAATGTGAAATGTTTTTGAAAGCAGCATTCTAAAGTCTGTCATCCTTTCACAGGAACAGTCATGCTGATGAAAAGAGCAGCACAGAAATAGGTGATGTGATATCTAGCTGCCTTTCTCTCCCAGACTCCCATTCCAATGCTTACTCTTGTATTGTTGACTTTCTTTTCTACTATGTCACATAAAGAAAAACATATTGCCTAGAATTACTGATCCTTAAATATAAAATTTCAGCTATTAGTTACTGAGCAGTAATATGTCTCCTCACAAATCATACAAGAGAGTTCTTTGTACCTGATCAGCATATTCTTGATCCACCATTAGTTTTTCCATCAAGGTTTCAACGTACATTGATTTCTCTTTGAGGACTATCTCTAAAGTAGAGAGATTTAATTTAATTTTATCTACAAGCTATTTGTTTCCAATAATTTGGATAAACAACTGTTCACAGCCCTGTTCCTAAAATATAGGAAACTTCTAAGTGTTGGAATCGAATAATTCCAAAACTTCAGATTTTTTCCAGCTGCTGGTCCCAAATATTTTACAATTTATTTTTGTAACCTTACCAGTTGCATGGTATGTAATAATTTCTGATTTCTTAACAGCTTGCCATTGTAAGGCTCAGATTAATTTAGTAGTTTTAATTGGCAAATGGCCATCATCATATATTTATTTTAGTATTCATTCTGTGAAGTGTTTTATCATGACTGACACTAGACTATCTTCACGGGAGTTTCAAAAAGTCAAGATTTGATTCATTTGGAATCAGAACTCTTATTTGGAATTAGAACTTCTGCTCTAGAATTGTTCTTAGAGTTTTACATCATAATACAAACATAACAGGAGACAAAATGGATAATATTTTTCTACTTTTATTTGTTGATGAAGAAAAAAAGTTATGCCACATAACTACTTTAGAAAATTCTTGTTGTCATAACTGTTGATGTACTGTTTATGGGTACATCTTTTCAAAATGCAGCAAAGCAATTGATGAACAGCATAAAAACTGGAGAAAAAGTAAAGAGATAATTATATTCAGAAAAATTACACTTACCAAAAAAAAACCTGTTTTTTTTCTCCCCCAATGCTCTCAAGTAGAGCTTGATTAATTCTAAATAGAAGTGGATGTTGTAGTATATAGTGGTCAGAGTTCTGTATAAAATGAAGCTGCCATTTCAGTCACACTCATATGGATATCCACATATTATGAATAGTTTCTCTTTTATATGATTACTTCCAAGATCAACGTTCAATAAAAATGTCTCCAAAAAAGAAGTTCTTCTTTTGGTGACTTCAGGGAGGAAAAATTTTCTCAAGAGCAGCTCTTCTCATGTGCATAATCTCAAAGAATATTTGGATTTCATGAAACATCTTAACAAGTGCAAAATTCAGAATGAAAAATACTTCTGTCAGAGAAAATCAGGGGTTTTTTTTCAGACATTCTTATTAATCAGCTTGCAAGACATCAGTAAGTCAAAAATATGATGTGCTACATAATCCTGGCTAACATCTTGGAACCAAATATTTGTTTATTCTGTTATTAACACAAGAATGCAGATATAATTGATATTGTTTGCTATTTGTACACCAAAAACACTGCTGGATCACAATAACCAGAAATCCGCATGAACCAATCTATTGTGCAGCAAACCTCAATGGGTGGAAAAATTTGGCATTGTGCATGAAAAATCTCTCCTATAGGACCCATACACAGAACAAGAAAACTGGGTTAAGAAAGAATTTAAATATCCATTCAAAAGCAAGCAGAAATGTCCATAGTCAAAATAGGGTAGTAATAGAACATCTACTCAGATGAAATCTTGCCAGCCATACACTGCAATGAGCAGTGACTAGTTTTTTAGTTTAAGCATGGGAAAAAAGGTTTTAAACATGAAGCCCAAGGAACTTGGTAGTGAGGTCCTCATTCTTCCTCCAAACATTTTCCTGAAATTTAAGCCCCCTAGATGAGAAAACAAACAAACAAAAGGGTGACATGAATTGAGCTTGTCTAATCATTTTAGTCTCCTTCAATGTGACATTTCCTAATAAATGTGCTTGTACAGGCTAGTTTTCTATAGAGAAAAGTACTTTGCTTCAGAACTTTTTCCTTTTGGATTTCAGGAAAAATTATTTAATTATTTAAGGAGAAAGATTGTTTTCTACCTTCTCTGCTATTCAAAATACATCATTATTGTGACATTTTCAGGAGAAAATTCTTGATAAAGCTCAAGAAAAAGGAAGAACATGTGGAGAAACAGATTGTAGCATATCAGCTTTGCTTTAGTATCCTTGAGCTGTAGCCATTTTTAGCTACTTCCCTATGTTTCTTAACAATCTTTCTATTGCAAAGCCTTGCCTTGACAAAATTAGCAATGCTTCATGCCTTAGCATGTCCAGATTTCTACACCATTTTTCCACATTAATGTTCCCCCTCACCATCTCTGCATGCTTTTTGCTGGGGATGTTGCACGTCCTTGAATCCACTGGTCAAGGGTTAGGATCTTACTGACTCCATCCACATGACTTCAGGTGTCTCTGCAACATATGCTTTTGTGTCCAGAGAATCAAGAAACTCTATGTTTTAGATCCATACAGTGACCTTTCACTTAACATTTATTAGGCGGAGATAATTATCTTGAGTTCCTTGTTTCATGTTACCAGCTCAGAGCTCTTCTGTGTGAAAAGCTCTGTTTTTTATCACCATCTGAGAACCCTTCTGTATGAAAAGTGGTTTTGGTTTTGTTCCCTCCAATTTTTTTAAATAGCATCTCTGGTCATTCAGTGCCAATCTATGCACATTTAAGTTGTCTGTTGTGCAATGTGTGATTAGTGTAGTTTGTTCCCTGAGGGCGACTGAGAAAAGCTGGGAAGTCCCTGAACTTCATATTTGGTTAAGCTGTCAACAGTAGCCAACATTTTTGGAGAATTTACAGCTTTTTAAGGATGAGAACTATGCTGTACTCTTGAAAGATTAGGCTCTGGAGAACAAACATTAGAGAAGTAAAACATTGCCTATAGTACAACATGAGGGACCAAGATCATGACTTTCTAGTTTCAAACTTCTTTCTTAAATCTTCTGTTTTGAATTACTCACTGCTCACATATATGGTAGTTTGTTTTGCCTGCACACTCTTACAAAGCATTTACTTACATTTATATACACACACAGATATATAAAGATGCATCTGATTTTAAAGGCACTCCCTTGACTTTTTATCTTTTCCTTTTATTTTTTTCCCCCCACTTTTTGAATTGCTGTGTGAAGAGATGGATATTTGGACCTTCCAGTTCCTTTTGCTTCCTCAATTAAGAACACTACTTCTCAAAAGGTAAAGTAAGTTAATTTGGTTCTGCCATTAAGTTTCAGAAGTTCAGCCTTTCCAAATGATTAGTAATCATTCCTTTGATGATGCCAGAAAATAATTCAATTTTGACAGTAAACCTAAATGACCTTTATGAAATACCTACTTATCTACTGAATTCCTCTCACTAAACCCAGGATATAAATATTCTGTCTGGACCTGACAGAGCACTGTATTAATCAAAAAACCTAGACAGTGGTCTTTTCAGTTATAAAACAAATGTAACATCCTCCTCTTTTCAAATGGATAAATAAAAGGTGGATATAAGACACTTATTAGAACCGTGCTTTTACTTCTTTGAAAATAAGTACCCTGATTTCTATGGGAAATGCTATCTGCTATAATCCAATCCTGGTATTTCTATTTCTCTTGCTTTAAGTCTAATAGTTGCCTATCTAGTTCATCCTTTTTCAGATATATTAGGGAATTCCACAGAATGAAGAATATTCATATCTTTCAAGAACTCCTCTATAACAATCACAGGCAAGATTGTACATACATTTGATTACCAATTGCAACAATGGAAACAGAGAAAGCAGTCACAATAATTGGGATTAGCAGCTTAAATACTATCCATCATATAGCATATGGAAGACAGATTTAAAAAATAGCTGTTAAATATTAGAAAAGCATTTCAAACTATTAAAAGGGAGAAAAATAAAAAACCCCACAAACCCACAAAAAATGCCAAGCACATTCTTTACATTTTCCATTTTATGTCCAGAATTCAAGAAGTCAGAAAGATTCATAACATAGCTTTCATATTAAGAGAGTATTGCTCATAGAGCGCCTCCACCACGCAAAAGGACTGATAGGAGTCAAAGACACAAAGGCACAGCAGTTTTAGAATGTGCATAAAAGGAAATTTAGACTGGAAATGAAGAGAGATTCTGAAAGACTTGCATAGAAGAATGGTCATTAAAACCTTACTGATTGCAGAAAAGATTACGGAAACTGAAAGGACTTACCGACTTTGATATGAATAATCACCATAGACAACTGCTCCCCATAAAAATAATTTTATGGGTAGGTAGCATCCCAGGTTTATTTTTTAAACACAGCAGAGCTCCTGGGAAGGATGTGCATTGCAAGCTATGGGTTTACAGCTATGCAGCTTCCACTTATAGACTGCAATTGCGTCCAAGCAAGCTATCCAGGCAGCTGTCTCTACAGCTCCTTGAGCTCTTGATCCCAGTATGCAGTATGGGGTGCTACTGTTTTCAGTAAATTACAACTATCTATCTATCTATCTATCTATCTATCTATCTATCTATCTATCTATCTATCTCCTTTAATTTTAGGTTACAACAGATCATGTTTGATAACAAGACAAACATCATTTTTTTGTTTCCATGTCAGCCACATCTTCATGTAGTCTATCAGCTTTTTCTGTTCCAAACAGCATGGAAATTATCTGAATAAAATAAAACTGTGGAAAAAATGTATAAAGCAGTCCTAAAACACCCTAAAATTTATTTGTTCACATTTTCAAAACTGGAAATTTAGCAACAGGCTTATAAATATATTTCTTTTTGTGTGCCAAAGATTTGTATTTAAAATACATGTTTAATTTTTCCAATGTGTTTATACCCTTATCTCCTCTTTTAAGTTTAGTTTTTCAGCTCATTGAAAACTTCACCCCCTCATCTTTCAATATAGGGCCAAAATAAGTGATTTACTTACTCTAATTACAATTAAGCTGTGTTTTCATGCCTCAGTTTCTGCCAAATCATTCTCACAATGCAGCTGAAATATTTCAGCTGTTGTACATCACAATCTGTAACTATACATCCTTTCTTATTCAATTTTAACTTGCACACCAAATTAGTTCTTCTTGCCAAACTACTTTTATAATGAGGTATATTCTGGGACTAAGTAGAAAGGAATTCCTAGAAGACTAAAAAGTCTTGAGCTTCTACTTAGAGAAGTCAGTTAAAGTAAGACAAAACCTTTGCCTGTGCAGAGAAGAGGAGAATGTAGAAACATTTACTTTTGTGAAAGGTGGTTGTCTCTGAAACCTCTTGTGATGGTTAAATGATCTGATCTAGTTAAGCAACAATGGTGTAGCTTAAATTCCTTTTCAGCATAATTGTTTTGCTGAAATTCTTTGTTTAAAAAAAAAATTCTTTCAGGCTGAAGTTTGTCTCTAGTGTGAAATGAATGGTGTCAGTTATAGATTCCTTTCCTGTTTGTTCCCCTGCACTTGGTACCTCTGTCCCTGCAAAACAGACAGAGAGGATAATTAGGTCTCCCGGTTATTGGTATCATCCATGTATATCTGCTAAGAACTTACTCTTGAACTACAGCAGGACTTCACTTGCCTGTCTAAGAAACCTTATTGAAGAGGAAGTAAACTCATGTCAGCCACCTATTCTACAATTAAGATGTAAACTGTGCTTTTTTCATCATCTCAGTTCTTCTCTATTCACCAGTAAAGCACCATGAGGAAAGGCAAAGTCTTTTATTAAACCCATTGACATTACTGAAAAAGGAGTAAGTTTTCAGGGGCAGGGGCTCAACTTTGGGCTCTCCCTGCATGCCAGGAAGCATACTTGTGCATTTTAACTAAAACACTAGTTGGTGTAATAGAAGTTACCACCTTTTCTTATAAAGTCTGCCTCGTTTACATGCTTAGACCATGGGCAGGCAGGCAGTATTTTCTAGTCAGCATGTTATTTCCGTTTGTAACGTTGCCCACACTTGCCCTGCTTCCTTCCTACTCCAAAATCGTTTCTGCACCACACTAGAAACCAAATCAGGAAACAAGCAGACTTTTTAAAAAAAAGTAGAAAAATTGTGGATTTTTATGTTGCTTTATTGCTGGTTTTGTGGGAAAGGGGGTTTGCTGAATGAGCTTATTGTGCAGGTCCACAAACAGGTACCAGGGAAGAACTGGTGTGTGCTGGAATCAGCGAGAGAGCTGACAGGAAGCTGGAGCATTTTAAAACAGCGTTGGTGCTGGAAAAGATGCACCATCAAACCCTTGCCATTGCTGCTACAAACACATCACTATTAACAGCTCAAAAGCATTCGCAGCTTCCTCTACTGAAAAACAGATCAGCTACTTCTCTGAGAAACAGACTTTCAAACAGAAGATAAACTTCTGCTTATCACTTAATTTCCAGACTTTTTAAGAGGTTCTCTTAAGTCTTTAGATCTCTAGGGCTTCAGTGATTACAATGTTATATGTAGTTCAGTCTATTTACAAGGGGAAACTTGTTTTTTGACAGATCGAGACCACAGCTGAGCAAAACTCTATTTTTATTAACACAGACATTTCAAAACATGTGCTAAAGAATATTTTCCCTGCTAAATGTAAAGTCCTGTGTGGCATTGGCTTGTGAACACATGAAACTTTAATTGTTTCCATTTTCCATTGTTTCAGTTACAGCAGACATTTTAAAATAATTATTTTTATGATACGCTTACCTTAAGAAAGTTGCAAAATATAATTGGTTTACACACAATATATTCTGGAATTCCAAACTGTTTGTCTACTAATCAACATTCAAAGTTAGACAGGTCTGTGTGAGACATATTTGCATACCCAGTGCTATACAAATAAAGTGAGCTGATTTCCTCACTGGCTATTTCAGACAGTGTAGGATGGAAATACTGCTGGTCTCCATTGTTGATGAGGGGGTAGTGGAAAAATCTTTGGCTTTTGTGACAACATAGCTTGCATTTGATTTCCTCTTACAGGATCACAGTCGAGAACATTTATGTAGAAAAGAGATGGAGTACTTTGTTGGTTAAAATCAGAAAGTTTCATTCTATGTTAACATAATCTTTAAAAATCTTTAAAAGTGGGAAAATAATTTGTCAAGCCCATTCAGAAAACCTCACTGGCAGTGAAGATTGTTCAGTAATCCAGCAGCATTAGAATATGAATAAAAAAGAAACAGAATACAGTAAAAAGTGAGACATTATACAAAATCATACAGTCCTTGCAAATGTCTGTGGCAGACAACACAGAAAGAATAATGCCAAAGGAAGAAGAAAAGAGAGAGACTGTGAAATGCTAAAAAATTAAGTCTATCAATAATTCAAATTGAGAAATGAAATGTTTAATCCTCTTTTACTATTTCTCCATCACTTGGAAGGGAATTAAGAACTGAGATGGAATGGTACAGAAATCATAACTGGACAGAGTGGCCTGTTACCAATCTGGACCATATTTCTCTAGCAATAGTGTTTTAAATCTGGAGGGAACAAACTGCAGAGCCAGAATTAACTGAGAAGGCAAACATAAGGCAGAACGAGAAAAGGAAGCTAGAAGCCTATGCCCTCTCTTTAAAGTGTTCACTCTCTGTACTCTTATATCTATTTTAAAGACATTTCTTATAAATTAAATTGCTTATAGTTTCCATTTATGAAATTAAAATTACAGATTTGGAGTACACTTTAAATTTTTTGTCTCAAAACTGCTCGTTTACAACAAAGAACAAAAGCTCTATTGTTGTTGTTGTGGTTGTTGTGTAACTTCATAAGACTTCTAAAGTTTCCACTGTGCAACAGGGTGTAGTTTTAGATCAAAAGAATACCAGCCTACAGATCTTGTCATGATGCAGACATCTAGGTAACAGTTTTATTCACACCCTCATGCTATGGAACTCAAGAGCAAAACTTACCAGGTAGTGGAAAGAACTCAGAAAAAAACCTGGCATGAAAGCAGGGATCATCTGAAAGAAAGAGTAAATTGAGGACAGAGAGAGAAAAAAAAAACAGGTTTTCACAGCATTTCATCCAGAAGCTGAAAGAGCTGGTAAGTGTTTAAATCAGGCAAGTAAATTATATCCATCATTCTTAATCATAGATAACCTCAAGATGAACACAATTTTTCTCAGTGTTTGTTACATTCTCTAGATTAAGTTCTTAGTAAATCATGGCAAGACATTTTATTATCCCAGACATCTTAACTGTATTCTATAATCTAGCAAAAACTCTTCGAAAAGAGTTTCAGCTTTCAGAAAAGTCCACAGTGGTTAATTTCTGAAAGGAAAAACTGAAATAATTCAAATAAATATGCAGTGTTTCTCCACTGCTATGGTTTGATATTTTGCCATCACGGTTGGCAGAGGAGGAAGAACGTATGGGGCAAGAGGATTTGCCAAATTTTGGGAAGGAGAGCTGACAAATGAATTATTTTGATTAGTTCCATAAAGGAAGTAAACTGCTGTATACTCCTATTTCTTTCTAGCTGTGTTCCTTGGGTTCTCCAAAATGTCATTTATCTATTGTTTATTTTACACCAACATATTTCTTACGAGTAGGTATTTGCTGTTCGGATCATGGAGTGAATATACTTCATGAAGAAAGGGACGTTTGCATTACAGATGGAAATACTGATATTAAAAGCCAGTTTACAGCTCAGCAGAAGAGTCTGTAGTTGTTTAGTTGTACTGGCAGGGGCTAAGCTGAGATGTGAATTAAATATGGATAGTGTTTATTTCTATCACTGTTAGTTGGCTGACAGGCAATATACTACAAGTATAACCCTAAAATAAGTTTTTAATGTTAGACTACATGGGTATGATTGAAAATTGCATTATAAATCATATTGGTAATAGAAGAACTACATCTGTTAAATTATAGAGCTGAAATTTCATTTGCTATGTCACAATTTAATAGTAACTTGACCATGAAGCTAATTTTCAAAGTCACCATGCTCCGTAATATGTCATTAGAACCACTGAACCATAGAATCATAAAATAATTTAGGCCAGAAGGAACTCCCAGAGATTTTGTATTTCAACCTTCTTCTCAAAGCAGGACTAATCATACTAGGCTTCTTGTCCAGTAGAGCACTTGTCTCTACTTGTCCAGTAGAGTGTTGAGCACATGGAGACTCAACAATCTCTGTGAGCAAACTATTCCAAACTATTTGCTCACTCATATGTTAAAAAAAAAAAATTAAAAAAAAATCTTTATATCCTTTGAATTTTCTCCTCTCCAGGCTAAACAAACCCTGTTCTCTCACCATTTGTTAATATGTCAAGTGTTCCGGCCCCCGACTATCTTGGTGGCCTTCCACTGTTCCTAACTCTAGTACGTGAAAATCTGCAGCACAAAGTATTTCAAAATGTCACCATTCAAATAAAAAGATTATTAGGAAAATAATTACCTCAAATATTTTTTTTTCTTCTTCAATTTGGATTCAATAGTCTCCTGTGCGCTTGACTATGTCTGAGCAGAGAAACTTAGATAAATTGGCAAATAGCTTGTTTATCTTGAATTTGTTTTAGCAGTCCCTTTGAAACTACAGAGATCAGAAAGAAATGTAAAATTACTGGTAACAAGTACAGCATATTTACAGCTGTGTATAGTTGCACACATGCATTTTGTGCTTCATTATGCAATAGTAGATACAGTTCAATGAAATAATTCACAGGAACGGAAGAAGTGAAAGAGATGCCAACCCTTCCTTCTGCTTTCCAGTTCACCTTGCAACAGGCTGTTACACTATTCCTCACCACTTCCAGAGAGACGTGGCAGCACAAACCAATGTACCCAGGATATTTCACATTGCACCTGCAATGCCTGTTGCTTAGGAAAAATGAATTACCATATAAACTGAGCAACACTTTTTTACCAAAACCACATATTCCAGAGGAAATAAAGCTGAGAAAGATCTACAGAATAACTTACTGATGTGGATTTTCTTTTTTAAAACTAAATTTAATTTGGTTGCTGTTTCTACTTTACCATTTTTTTCTTTTTGATATATCCTAAAATCATGTTTGACCACATGATACCAAGGCCTGTATCTTGAACAGACAGTCAGACTAACGTAGAGTGAGATGCATAAACAGAGAAGAACACTGTCCATGACAGCACCTGCTTTGCATGTGCCAGCATTAATTTCCTCTGCCATGATGTTATGCTTTTCTAGGGTGTAGACTCCTGATTACAACTCTCTGACATACATTTCTTATTCTGTCCTCCCTAATTTTACTATCCAGAAATCCAGACAGCTATCTTCTCTTCAACTTTTAAGGTCACTAATTAATGTTTTAAGGATCAATGCCTGATAATATTGAAGGACTCCACTATTAAGTAAATACTCTTTTCTATACTTTTTGGTCTCACAGACAGTTTCCAGCAAACATAGATGTATTCATAGATCACTTAGCAGATAAACAGCCCTGGAGTGAACATCAGGTGGAACTCACTGTGCCAAGAAGAAATCTGGCTACTAGAAGGAGGCCTGCTGGACTGCAGGGAGTGAAGGTGGCTCACCGCTATGCATGCATTCCTGGGAAGTCTTAGACAGCGTAAAGAATTCACAGCTGGCACCTGGCTGCCCTGAATATCAAGCCACTTCCCTTTGGCAGGATAAAGATTTCTGTGCGGGATTCACTGGTGGCTTTTAAAGGTATGCCCTGAAAGCTGCAGCACTGCCATGACTTGTTTTATCAACCATTTCCCTATTATGGTCATTGCTGAAACTAGTACTGTCTGGCTCTGCCAAAAAGATAGGTGAGGTGAAGATTAGGTTGGGACTCCTGGGTGCAAGTGTGGAACAGAAGATGAACATTTCTGTACTGTTAGGACTTAGGCAGCAGCTGTTTCAGTGCTCAAAAATACCAACACTCATCAGCAGACCTTCCTACAGCTATGAGATAATCTGAGCAGGGTTTTGAAACAAAAGAAAGCAATATGTCCTAGGGAAGAGATACATCCCAGAGGGGCATAAGGATCCAGAAAAAACATCATGTATTTTGCTGATGAGTGCAATCACTGTTGTCACATTTTGGCAGCTGTCTATGTCTATATGCAATACAAGCATATGTAAGTATAGAATGAATCCAGGGTAATTATACAGTGATTGCACAGGAGGTGAATTTTCTCAAAAAGATAATACCCATGATGAGCACAGCAGTATCCTGATATGTTAGTGCTCCGCATTTTGATTAATCACTCAACACCTGAAATGTGAATTTACAAATGTTGACATGACATGCCTTTATAAATTGATAGCTGTATAGGTGAAAGTGAACATTCAGCCAATAAAGAACCAAGTTGAGAGGCTTAAAACTAACATAAGACCTCTAATGACTATAGGTACCTGAGACATGGTATTTCAGTAAGAAAATAATGTTCTTCTTGTTATTTCTGCCTTCAGAATTATTACTTTGACCTCCCAGAGTTCTGCTCCACTGAGTCACTGGGTTTTTTTACTTTGGCATCAGGGTTTTCCTCAAACAGTTGTCTCACAAATATACCAAAATCATCCCAGTAGTATTCAGTTTAATTTCGACCCACCGACCATGAGAAACAGAAAGCAAAAGTCAGGCAGATAATGATATATAATTTTGACTGCCTCAGTGAAGAATAAATATTGGTTAAGAAGTATTTTGTACAGTATTTTTCTGCAGAGCACCATTTGAAAAAGGTCCAGCTGTCACGAATGAGGTGAACTACTTCCTATTAACTACAAGGCAAGTACATTAAGTAAATTATCAAAGCCCAGGACTAATGAAAGCAAAAGAAAAAATAAACCACTTTAGAGATCCCCTGAATATTTTCAGTAAAATTGCACAAGTTGGCATACAGATTTGGTCAGCAAGGTTCACTTGGTTTCCCTGATGCCTTGGAGGGAATTACACAGGACCAAGAGCCTGCTTGGAGTGATGTTTTAAAACCTACACAAATCAACAGTTTGAAATTGACAAATGCCTCTACTTGTGCTATAACCGCCCTTCTTGTGATTGAAGGACAGTAATTACAAGTAGAGTTATAGTCTACCCTCAGATGGTAAAATCAACAGAGAAGGGTTTCTCTGAAATGAAAACACAAAAACAGCAGGCACAGGAAACAGCTTTTCCACTGTTTATCTCAAAGAAGTGGCAGCTTCTGTTGGGTCCTCCTCCTCAACAAAGTGAGATGGTTTTGCCTCTGGTGACATGAAAGGACACCAAGAAACCACTACCAGCCAGTGCAATCACTCCTGTGTCACAATTTCCTTTGCAGGAACATTTAGGGAGGTACAATAACTAATAATAATAACTAAAGTTGCAAGCACCTTTGACGAATTTCTACGGGCACTGAAAGAGTGGAACGTGCTACTTAAGACAGCCATTTCCAACCCTGAATGCACTTACTGTGGAGGGAGGCCTCATGAGTGGAAAACCTGAAATCAGATCTGGCCTAAGGAGACACAACTCATAACCCTCAATGTGACAGTTTTTTGAAATTTTTGATCTGGCTGAAACTAAGCTCATGATATGTGAAGTTAAGTCCTCAGAAAACGAGAAATTGTTGATATTTCTGCTAAATGTCATTTGGCCGCTGGTTTTATGATGGAAATTGGCAAGCTAGCAACAGAATCTGAATCTCTGCAGGCACAGGCAAGAGGTTTAATCATGTTTCTGCATCGGTGTTTTTTATACCCGCTACATACCTTTCAGGTAGTAAAGTGAATTAGGTATAATAATTCCAAGCAACTGTTTTGTTTACAAAATTAAACTGATGCTTTTATGAACACCACAGACCTTCAAATCAGATTAAGTCAATGAAGGATTTTGTGTAGTGCCTAACCATGATTCCAAGAAAAACTGATGAAACACACAAGAAAATGTAGTAAAAATTAAGTAACAAAACTAATTCAGTCATTTGTTATGTTTTCAGAGTTTAAGTTAGTTCTCTCAATCTCTTTTGCATGCTTTTGTACTGCAAGAGGGCTTTTGTGTGTTTGTGTTCAAAATAAAATTGAATTGCAAATAAAATAAAATTGATGTGCAATTGAATTTTTGTGCAATTGTGAAATTTCTGTCACTTTAGACAACATGCTAATGAGTTGCAGACATCAGTAAAGTGCTTAGTCTTGTGAGGCAGCCAACACATGCATGACTATGAAGCTCCAATTTGCTTATGTATGAGTTCAACTTTGTGGACAACACTTTCAAGCACACAGATGCAGCAAATTTATGATGATACCGAGACTTAAAGCAGATATACATCATAATGAAAGCTCCTGTTTCTACAGGTTTCCAACAATCTAGCAGCCATACATGGCCAGGATGGATATCTTGTGGCAATAGCATATTACCATGCAGTTAAAGTCTGTGATTTAAGATTGGAGAGCCAGCCATACAGATTGCTTTTGAGAACTATTACCGTACATGGTGTAGCAGGGAGGAAAGTTTTACAAACAAGTGTTTTATTGTCACAGGTCAAACTGCTTACATGTAGAACCAAATTATTCCACTGAGTGAATTCCACTGTTTCCAATGTTACATAATTCTACTATTAAAGAGAAGACTAACTTTCTCAAAGAATGGCAAACTTGTGAAACTTATGGATAGGTGTGTGCATTCACAGTCTACACAGTACTGCCATTTTCTGTGAAAAACTAAAACAAAAAAATCCATTACACTCAAGTAGGTCCCAATCTGTCAGTTAAGGGATGTCTAACAAGTTAAGTTTGCAATCCTTATTTCATTCCTTCTGTGTTGTTCAAGAAGTTAAGAATGGCAATGATCTGGTCATCACTGAGAATGATTTGAATAAGAAGGCAACTACAGTGTTGAGCTGGTCTAGCAGTAACATATGCTAAACGACAGGAATGACATACACAGGGATTCACACAGGTAAAGAGCATATGTATACCTATACTCAAAAACATCTTCAGTTTGAGTTGAAATACCCATATGTTCAAGCATGACATTTCTTACTATACATGAGGCTAGTTTATACAAATGCATGTTTGATGAGTTTAGTCTGGTGTTGGGTGTTGTCTCTTCTCTGAAGTAACTAATGATAGAATGAGAGGAAATGGCCTCAAGATGCACCAGGGGAGGTTTAGACTAGATATTAGGAAAAATTTCTTTGCCGAGAGAATGGTCAAGCATTGGCACAGGCTGCCCAGGGAGCTGGTGGAGTCACCATCTCTGGAAGTGTTCAAAAAATTTATGGATGTGGCACTTCAGGACATGGTTTAGGGGGCATGGTGGTGTTGGGTTGATGGTTGGACTTGATGATCTTGAAGGTCCTTTCCAACCTTAGTGATTCTGTGATTCTATGATTATGTCTGAATGAAATCATAAACTTAACCTGAAGATATTTTAAATTGTTCATCTAATATGACAATGATGCAGATATTAACAACTGGATGGATTGCATACCTCTATGTAAGCTTAGAATATTTAAAATTATTTAGTTAAAGGTAAAAAAAAGAAAAAGTAGCTGCAAGGTCACAACCTTTGATTACCCTACACAGTTATCCCACTTTGTTCATGCTGCAAGTCAGTGTCATACCAATGGGTACAAACTATCAAACTAAATGCATATAAGTAGTTGCAAACTATAAATAAAAACTGTACAGCTGCATCCAATAAAAATCTAACATTACGTTAACTGAAAACCAACAAAATTGTAATTAAATCCATACAGTGTCTGAGGTTATAACCAAACTTGGACATGCCCCATTACATATGGTAATCTAATCATATACATACTGGGATAAACCCGTTCTAATGGCACGGTTGTCCAGACACAAGTCCCAGCAGTAGTGTGGCTATTTTTACCATTCAAAACTGTTGGTAGAGTCTATCTACAGAAATTAAACACCCTGTTGTCTTGGGCAGGTTTGTGCAAGAAGAAACACTGTACCTTTTCTGTCAAAAACCCAGTAACGATGACTCTGGCATGCTTGTCAATAGTCATCAGTACTGTTGTAATACATTTGTGTAATAATTTAGGAAGATTGATAAGAACAATTCCAGCCAGTACATCTCTTGAAATGAAGAAAAACATTGTAAGGTCATTTTCTTACAAAGTGTATAATACAGCATTCTTAAGCTTATCCAAGTTTCAACACATGTAGTCAGCAAGAAACATTTGCTTAGTTCATGACTAAATAATAAAACTGACACATTTCTAATTATATCAGTAAAACTTACAGAGAAAGTAAAATAAAGCTGCTTGCAATTTTAAAATATTTGGATTGGTTCTAAGTACAGAAAACTAAAACCTACACATTTAAATAGAGGGACTACCTATAAAGGATATAATCTCTATAAGAAAAAGGAAACTAGAACTATTGCTATGCAAAGGATAGTCTGTAATTTCCTTATTAGGAAGTAAAAATTATCCAGTGCTACAGGAGAACCATTAACCTTGAACATCTGAGCACTTTTTTCTGATGTTCACACACTTTATTTTACTAGTCCTTCCCTGAAAAGGCTTGTATATAATTACATCTCCATAGTTGTGGTCTAAATGAAGCTTGCACTCCTGGTTTTGAGCAATGCTTATTAGTGGCATTAACCACAGCCTCGAGCTTGGCATTGTCAAGACCCATTCCTTTTAGCTTCCTTCTTTGAAGCCCAGCTAAGGGAGGAAAAATCTTTGGATTTCAGTGCAGTAAACACAACTAGAGAAAAAGCATTTAAAGCATTTCCATCATATTCTTTAAAGTAACACACAAGATTAGTTAGCTCTGATTTATGTGAAAAAGGAGGTCAAATATTTGAAGACCTGTTACAGCCTTCCCTTTCCAAAACCCATCACCTAGAATCAAAGCAGCTCAACAACTTTCACATAAAGGTGCAACTAAGAATTTCCATAGTGGAGTAAACCCAGAGATATTCAGACATGTGGACATTAGTACAGCTTTTGACACTGTCTCCCACAGCATTCTCCTAGAGAAACTGGCAGCTCATGGCTTAGACAGGTGTACTCTTCACTGGGTAAACAACTGTCTGGATGTCTAAGCCCAGAGAGTTGTGGTGAATGGAGTTAAATCCAGTTAAATACAGTCACAAGCGGTGTTCCCCAGGGCCCAATTTTGGGACCAAATGATCTGGATGAAGGGATTGAGTGCTCCCTCAGTAAATTTGCAGATGACACCAAATTAGGCAGGAGTGTTGATCTGCTCGAGGGCAGCAAGGCTCTGCAGAGACATCTGGACAGGCTGGATCAATAGGCCAAGGTCAGCTGATGAGGTTTAACAAGGCCAAATGCCAGGCCCTGCACTTTGGTCATAACAACCCCATGCAATGCTACAGGCTTGGGGAGGAGTGGCTGGAGAGCTGCCCAGTGGAAAAGTACCTGGGGTGCTGGTTGACAGCCAGCTGAACATGAGCCAGCTGTGTGCCCAGGTAGCCAAGAAGGCCAAGAGCGTCCTGGTCTGTATCAGAAATAGTGTGGCCAGCAGGAGTAGGAAAGTGATTGTGCCCCTGTAGTCAGTATTGGTGAGGCCGCATCTCCAATACTGTGTTCAGTTTTGGGCCCCTCACCACAAGAAAGACATTGAGTTGCTGGAGCGTGTCGAGAGAAGGGCAACGAAGCTAGTGAGGGGTCTGGGGAAGAAGTCTTATGAGGAGCGGCTGGGGGAACCGGGGTTGTTTAGTCTGGAGAAGAGGAGGCTGAGGGGAGA
>NW_010514082.1:27935-29601 GCF_000687285.1 Phaethon lepturus
TGAGGGAACTGGGGTTGTTTAGTCTGGAGAAGAGGAGGCTGAGGGGAGACCTATTGCTCTCTACAACTGCTTGAAAGGGGATTGTAGCATTGTGGGTGTCGGTCTCTTCTCCCAAGTAACAAGCGGTAAGATGAGAGAAAACAGCCTCAAGTTGCACCGGGGGAGGTTTAGATTGGATATTAGGAAAAATTTCTTCACCAAGAGGGTGGTCAAACATTGGAACAGGCTGCCCAGGGAGGGGGTGGAGTCACCATCTCTGGAAGTGTTCAAAACACATGTAGATGTGGCACTTCAGGATATGGTTTAGTTGACATGGTAGTGTTGGGTTGTTGGCTGAACTTGATGATCTTGAAGGTCTTTTCCAGTCTTAATGATTCTGTGAGTCTATGTGACAATCAGTGGGCTCACAACAAACGAGATCTATATTCTGATCCACTTAAATGGAAATCTGATTACTTTCTTTTTAAAATTAACCCAGAGCTGAAGCACAACACATTAAACATTTTAAAAGGTAGAAAAAGCTTATGAGCATCAATACATCAAAAACATTTTTTTCAAATTCTTTCAAATCCTGTAAATGACCATGTTCATCTTCTGAACACTGAGTAAAATCACAACGCCACAAGCAGCGTGTGACAGTCTGTATGAAAGAAGTACAAAAAGAAATATTGATCCATCTAAGAAAGTTTTGATACTGGGTTATTTGTATGGCTCAGTCCAGTTCTTCAGTAAACTGCTACAAACCACCTCCTGAAAACAACATCCTTCAAACTACACTCCCTGACTCTACTGTGCAGATCCTCTCACACAGACATATCTTTCTGTTCAAGGAATCCTGCCCATACCTAATCTCCCCTCTTGTTTCCTTGCATTTTTTAGCTGTATTTTCCTAGTGCAAGAGCCTGATTCAAGGTACGTAAACAGAGCAACCATTATAATGACACGTATGAAGGATGCCATACAAAAATATAAGGTTAGTATGTTGCAAGCAATGTATACCTTTAAATTCAATTGCTGGTGTGCTTAAAACATCTGTGTAAGTTCTTGAAGGATCAAAAAATAAGTTCACAAATTTAAAGCAAAATGTTGCACAGAAAAAAGTCAGGTCTTTCCTGAGACAGGTGTCCATGAACAAATCATTCCCTTCTTCTACTGGTCTGATAACCAGCAAAAGCACCATTTGTCAGGCACACAGCAGAAGTGTGCATCACTTCTTCCACTTCAATGAGCCAGTCTTCTACATTTCCTCAGGCATCTAGTCTTTTGCCTAAGCTAACTTAAAATTAATTTCCAAGTTAGTTATAAAGAGACATATTTCTGCATATTTAATACCTTGCAAATTTTGTGGCAACTGACTCCAAGGGGCAAAAGGATTCTTGCTTATGAACTGGCAGGCCTCATCAAGAGGGCTTTAAACTAGATTTGAAGCGGGGAGGGGATAAAACCAGGCTCACTAGAGTTGAGCCTAGGGGTGGCGTGCCAGAGTTGAAATCGATAGCCCAACTCAAGTGCATTGACACCAATGCACGCAGCATGGACACCAAACAGGAGGAGCTGGAAGCTGTTGTGCAGCGGGACAGCTATGATGTAGTTGCCATCACAGAAACATGGTGGGATGTTTCTCATGACTACAATGAGTGCTACAATGGATGGCTATAAGCTCTTC
>NW_010514083.1:0-33942 GCF_000687285.1 Phaethon lepturus
ACGAGCCGCCAGTTTCTCCAGGAGACGCTGTAGACATATTTCCGCACCTACTGCAGAACTAAGCTCTAGGCAGGTGATGATATGTCTTTGTCATCAACAGAAATTGGGGAGGCCACCAAGCCAGTGATACGCAGTATTTTGTAAAACCCAAGCGGCACCAAACACCAGAAGGGCTGCTGTGAGCTTTCCAGACTGCGTTCAAACAGATAAAACTTGTTCACCTGAACCTTTATATGTCCTGCCAGACCTGTCAGATCTTTAATCTAGAGATCCCTAAAGGGACTGAAACGCTGAGGTACAGTTTTTCACTGGATGAAGGAGGCTTGAGCTGCAGGACATGTCTCAACACATCATTGTTACTCATGCCAGCCAGAACCCAAAGCACGAAGCACCTGGCTTGCTTCAATGACAGTGAAAACCCGACATCAGCCTCATTGCCATTTAGCGAAAACAAAGAAGCCAAAGGAAGTTTTGCACTGTCGTTTCATGCATGACAGAAAGGCCACACTCCTTAATTCCTAATTCCTGCGGCCTGCTTGCATCCTCAGTGTGCTCTCAGACGAAATGCTGCCCGTTACTATGGCTTATGCTGAATCGCAAATGTTGCATAGAAATTGGGATGTGAACTAATCATATGACACATTTTCTCTATTTTCCAGTTGATTCTGAGAGAACTGGTTCTAGTGCTTGCATGTTTTACTGTAGGTAAAACATAGCGGTCCATGCCTTCTGTCATGTAGCAGTGCCCTCTTTTCCAGTCCTTGCGTGGTATTTGCTGGTGGGCACAGTTTAACTTAACAGTTAAAGAGTGGTGAATGGGAAAGTCCTAAGCTCTTAGATGCTGAGGTTACCTATACAGGAGAAAAAGGAGGAGGGGGCTACTGGAAAACTTTCGCCACCAATTCTGTTAAAATTTGGGAAACTTCATAGTTTTCCTGGAATTCACTGGTGGAATAAAACAAACTTACAGAGAAAAATGATAGCATTTTGAGAAAAATCTCCGGGGTTGATGTAGGCAGCTGTAAGACAAATACTGGTTTTGCACAAATGCGCATCATTTCATGCTTCTCAAATGGTATCATTAGAAAAATTTCTTAATAGGCTGTCCTTTTTAAAAACGTGCCTGTTAGGGCAAAATGTTTGTGTGAAATGGCTTATCTTCCTATCCTGGGTGCCGGCAGAGATGGGAATGCTGCTTTCTCTTCTGTTTCCCTTTGTTGCCTGCGCCATCAGATGTGGAGAAAAAATGAGCCTGTGTTCAGTACCCCTGCAGTACCAACAGCCTGCCTAATTAAAAAGTGCAAGGTAGAATGAGTCCTGCAATCTGTTTTAATCTTACCTTATCTACATAGGAAAGAGATTTTTATGTGAAGTTAAAACACTTCCATTACACTGCTCTAATCTCCTGTGAGCATCCTTACTGTGGGATAAGGGGACTTCATTTCTGGTTATTTTGTATCAATCGCTTGTCAAAGCAGTTATCATTTTAAATGTTCTTAATACAAAAAGGAGGAGCACAACAGAAACACTTATAAAAATCAAAACAATTTCCCTTCCCCACATTTACCTTTCAACATTCTTTGCTGGTTTGCTCTATCAGCTGTCAGCTGCAACGTGTCTTTCTGGTTTTGTGTGTAACTATTTAATATAATAGCAGCTGTCTGCTGTACTTGATTTTGTATTATTATATATGAGGCTAATTGTGTTCAGTGTGTTCAAAACCAAGGTTACAATAATTGATTCATCCTGGATCCTTTGTTTATATCTTTCTGCTGAATCTAACAACATATTCCTGCAGTAACGCTCTCCCAGAACGGTGTTCTTTTCTCTCAGCCATGCAAACAGGGAGCATTCCTACCCTAAGAAACAAGGAACATGCAGCAGCAGTTACTCTTGCCACGAGTGACTATATGTGAGCTATCTGGAGGGAGTGCGATACGGCTGTTTCACATCGGGGTTCTCTGTGGTCTGGCGTGTTTGCTGCAGAAAACGTGAGGCAAAACTTCAGGAGCTCCAAGAGCTCTCAATTGAGTCAACTCACAAGTCAGGTGCACGAGGGAATCGGAACAGAGAGCACGTCCCAAGCCGTCAAATCCAACCCCCCATTACGGCATACAGTCAGATCACATATTCCATCTGGCAAATACGCCCTGTCCTCCTGCAAGCATTATTAGGGTTTTTGTCCACTCCCCCTTAATCTGCAGTCTGTTCTGGAACCTCCTTGCTATGATAGCCAAAAAATCCCCCTAATTTCTATTCCAAATGTGTGTGTTTCCACCCATATGTTCCTATGTCTTTAGCTCAAATAGTTCTCGTTTCTTCCCTGTGAATTTATAGATTAATTTCTATATGTTGAGGTATCATAGTCCCTCCCAGTCCACCAGAAATCAAAGCTATGCTACATACAGCTTTTACGATTTGCACATTTGGTACGATGTTGGTGGACACACGCTTACTTTGTCAAAGCTTTGAAGCAGATAGAGAAGTTAAAAAGCTCGGTTTGTCCCTCTTGGGCTGACCAAAAATCTCTGTAGCTACAGCTAGCAAAATGCTGTCCTGTGTTGTGCTGTCCTGTGGCCTTAGCACTTCTCCATCAATACTAGAAATACCGAGACCGACCCATTTGGAAGCAGCTTTGTCACAACCGTGCTCAAATTCCTCCCCTCTGTTGCCACAGACATTATCTCCCACTCTGTGCTTCATAGCGTTACTCAATGATGTCATCCAGTTCTTGTTGCCTGATATTTTAATCCTTCTTCCTACTGAGGGTGCCAAAGTTACAATCACTACACAAGACCAGTCTTCAGACCAACTCTTCGGGACCTCCATCAGTGAGTTCCTTCTAGCAAGCTGTCTCAGCACGTTGCCTTGTCCTCTATCCTCATTAGCCAGTTTCTTACCTAGCGTCCAATCTTTACAGTGCTAAACCTGTTCCTTAGCTTAATTGACCATTTTCTACACTGCACCATACAAAAGCCTTACAGATTATATCTACCATTTTATGTACAAAAATCTGTTAAATTATCAGACAGACATCAGATTTAGATTGGCATGATTTACCTTTTGTGAACAAGGTTGCATTTTATCCAGTTTTCCATGTCCCTAATTATTCCTCCTTGGTGTCTACTTCTGATTTTAGTTTATTGCCTACTTCATACACAATTCTTCCAACTATCTATATTCCCAAGCTTGAAAGTATTGAGATTACTGTGTTCTGTTTCTACTGTTACTGCTGATGCAATAATTTCCATTTCTATTAATTATAGAGCATTGTCTTAACATTTAACTCTTGTCCTTACTGAATGTGACAGAAAGTTCTGATTTTGTTTTGCTACCAAACTAAAGGTGATTCAATTTTGGCCTCTGCTGTCTTTGCATAGTGAAACTACTCCTTCTCTTCATATACAATACCATTTTGCTGTTATACAACATTATACAAACAAACATTTTGCTGTTTGTTTCACTTTCTTCTTCATTGGCAACCTTGGTTTATCTTTTATAGCCATTAGATTTTTCTCATTTTCTTTTTCACCTCAACAGTATCAGTTTTCTTTTGTGATTATTTTCTATTCCTTGTTTTAACTCTGTTAATTTCTGGCAGCTTTTTAAAAGGATGGCTCATCCAGTTGCATCTGGAGCTCTCCGCTACAAGTTCTCCTCTTGTACTTAAGATGCAAAATCCAGATTACTTTAAGTCAAAGCTCCTTCAGACTGATTATGAGCCTTTTAAAGACCTGAAAGAGCAGACACTCTTGCTTGACAAATGTAACACATGCAGGTGGTGAGAATAACTCCAGAAGTTTACCCCAGTTAATTAAGATAAGTTGCTTAGCAGCAGTGCTGATGACAAGCATCTATCCCATCTCACAGGTTTGAAAGCTTCCAATTTAGTGGGAAGGGGGAGTTTAGACAAAAAGAAGATGCTTTTTGAAGACTTTCTAGCAGTTAATAAAATACCCTACTGCTTAGATTGAAAGCATGTAGAATTGATGTCCTCTGACTGATGTTATGTCCATCTGTTGACCCATTCCTTCATTTTGGTAGGAAATAGAAGGTAATTTGGATGCTTTAAACCTGTATGTCTGTAGCATTCATTGATTTGGCATTACTCCAGGCACAGCTGGAGTAAGCACTTCAATCCAGTTAGTTAATCAAAACAAATAAATGAATTAATTTTCAATTTTACATATGTTTCTTCCCAGTGGCTCATGGACTGTGTGGATGGCCAGGCATAATTCTTAAAACACTTCCTAAATATTCTACCTTCTTTTCTGGTCACTTCTGGAAACAAGGACCTGCTCAATTCCGTAATAAACCTCCAAATTTGTAACCCAGCTATTGCATTTAACCCCTACCATTTGCTTCCAAAGATGATTCTATCTACATCTCTGGGGAACTTCTAGCCTTTGTTTCTATATGCTAAGATGGAAATAGCATTCAACTTGAAGAATCATAATTTGAAAATCTTTGCAGATTTTCAGTAACTGAACCTTATTTAAGCTTTTGAATGCAGATGCTGCTTGTTAATTCATGACTTTTATTTGACTGTCTCCTTTGGGTTGCAAATTATTGCCGAGGTATGTAACTCGACACATTCATTGTACTCCCTTGTCTTCAAAAGTATGTTTGACTTGCAAAATGCTGAGGTTCTCGTGTAATTTTTTCCCCCACAAATAATCATGAAGCTAAGCCTCTTGGTCTTTGTTTCCATATTCATTGAGCTATCATTTAGAATAAGTATGTTGTCAGTAAGACCCAACTCTTTTAATAGGATGTCTTTGTTATGTTTTCCTGTCTGTGTTTTTTCTTGTAATAAAGTAAAAGGCAGTATTTATTACAATATTTTTTGCTTTCTGCAGTTATTCAAACCATTTTTTTGTTGTCTGTTGTTATGCATCTCTATTGCTCCACTCCCCCAAATTTCCTTTTTCACCCCATGTTCACCAGCACTTTTAAAACCCATATGGATTTATTGAAGAACTATCATTCAAGAGTTGATAATTTCCAATAACAGGAAGATTTCTGCTAATATGTTTTCACTTTCATATTGGGTAGGAATTATAAGCAGTTCACCTTTACCTTTCACATGACTCTTCACTACTTTTTCCAAATTGCTATTTATTTCCTTCAGAGTATAAGAATTAAACGTCATAATGTACTCTGTGGTATATTTAAGAAATCTCTGAACAACTTTTTTCTTATATTGAAACATAAAATTAATTCAAACAAAGTAATTTAAGATGACTGTTACTTGGCTCCCTGTGCTCAAGGCCCATTGTTACGATATTTGGGTTTTTGAATTTAAGTCAATTACATCCAATTATTAACTCCATATGAAAATGATTGATGGATGGAGGCCTTGTGCTAAAAGTAAGGATACAATTGCATGTTCCACCAGTACAATGTTGTTGCCTCCCTTTGGCTGCTATGTGTCTGGAACATTGTTGTGCCTGGGAGCAGAGGTGGGGACAGAAGAGATCAGTGGGACCGCCTCCTCTGATGTGGACAGCAGTGACTTCAGATTATATACAAAATGAAACAGCATCCTGAATTACACCCCTCCCAACTCCCTAACCATTTCTCAGTAGTTCCCTAAATACTGCTACCCCTTACCTACCCCTCCTAAGAAAGCAGTGAAGGCTTGTGGATCATGGACTCAGCATTCTGCAAGGTGTTGAAAATTCAGGTCCCATGACAGTGAGGTGAATTTTCTTGTTCAAGTAGTCATATTACATTCCTGTTTATTTATCCATGTACAAATCGTTCTCCAAACACCATTCTTTGTTCAAGACACTTAAGAAAGAGTATTTTATAATAACTGAAAGCAATACCAACCCTCAGCATAACATCGTCCATATAGAGAAATGCCAACACTGGAAACTTACAATCCTGTGGTTCCTCTTCATTTTGTATAAAAAATTAGAGAAAACTAAAAAGTTCTATGCTAGGACTTAAAACTTTTGTTCATAATTTTGTCTGAAAAGCAACAACTTCTCACTGTAAGGTAGGTAAACCACTTTCCCTGTGCCTTATAGTAAGAGCACTTAAGTGGTTCATTGCAAGCAAATCTGACCATCAACTTAAGTCAATTGCACAGGCAGATATACTGTCTCCTCCTCTGGGGACTCTCTGTGAACAGGCTGATTTTACACAGTTGTTTACTACAGTTAACATTTACATTCTTTTTTCATGTCATGTATTCTTTTGAGTAGTCAATAGGCAATTCACTATCCAATATGACCAAAGGCAGCACTCAGTCACAGTGGTGCTTTTTTTCCCGATTGGTTGGATTGTCAGTATAAACGACTTCTTACTTCAGTCTGAAATAGGTTCTATTTAGTGATTACATGAGTTTCAACTGGCCTCGAACACCTTTTATACGAATGAAAATTTACTTGTGTACCTACCTTACACAGGGATTTAAAAAGAGTATAAATGTGTCAAACTGAAAGGCTCTTTTGAAATCGCAAACATAATTTGACACTTAAGCTATGCAGTAAGATGTGACACTGAAACGTAAAAAGATTTGATTCAAAAGTTACACAGAATAAAGACGGGGGAGAAATGGAGAAAGAAAAGAAATATTATGAGCATCTAGTCATTGATACAAAAACCCGAAAAACATATTATGAGTTGACAACCAGGTGTCAACAATGCAAGAACAGTGCTTTTGTTAAGCGCTGTTAACCAGGCATTCATTACGAATATTAAGAAATTTAAATTACATAGTTAAGAGAATATAAACCCATGCATAGGTAGGTAGATCAACTCCTGGCTTTTCTCTTGCTGTAATTATGAACTAGTTGCTGGCTAGGAAACCAAGCCATTGTTCCGTATTTAAAGAAAAGAAAAAAATTACTGAACTGAGATGTAAAATAGAAACTGAAGCTCTTTCAGGAACAGAAATCCTACATTTGCTTCTCTTGTGAAACACCTAAAGCTGTTGTTTCTAAAACAGACAAAATATGCTTGCTGAAAACTGTGGCAACTGCTGACTGCAGCTGCCAGGATTATCTCCATGGCAGATGCCTGGAAGCCTTAAAAGCTCCTTCTTGGGGTTCTGGGCTGCTTAATGCAGAACTGAGATTTGTAGTCTGGCTTCCAGAATCCATGAGCTGCGTAGCTCGTGTCTTCTCATGCCTGAGATCTTGCAGTCCTAGAATACCTGGCAGAAAACGTTGGAAAATGTGCGCTGCTGCAGCCTCTTAGACTTAAACAACAGTCAGGGTCTGTGAAATGCCAGCCTGTGTTTCCTTGGGACCATACTGAAAACAGAATGTTTTCACCCAACATTTCTGTCTTGATAATTAGGCATTTCCAACAAAAATGTATTTTGCTAGAAAACTCCTAACCAGTTCTGTTGTGAGCAGTCTTTTAGCATAAGACCAACCCTCTCCAAGCTAAAAACCCTGAAAACAACCTACAAAACCTGACATTTATGATGAGTTAGTGCCTGAAAAAAATGTAATTGAAATTGAAGCTTTCATCGTAACTTCTGCAGTACGAATGTCATTTCTTTTACATTCTTTTTGATGGCTCCAAAACAGTGGAGTTCACTATTCATGCTTTGCAACTAATGAATCTATTGCAAGATAACACTGTGAAAGGAAGAGATATCCTTCTAACAACATGGTACTTTCAGAAAGCTGCCATATCTGTGCTGTGTTGTTAAAAATCTACTGTCAGACTGTGCAACACCTTGGTGGGAGTCATTTAATTTTTCAGCTTCTACTCTTTTTTGTCATTTTACTTCATAGCTATTTTACTGTATGGCATCCTGCGCCCTCAGACAAGGGGTGAGGGGATGTGGCCCGTTCTGTCATAGGAATACTCAGGTGTGACCGAAGACACACCTAATTCCTTTCCACCTCAAGGCAGCTTTTCAAATATGGAAGCCTAACTATTTTCTAATTGATTATAATTTGGAGAAGGAAATGCAACTAAATAAATAAATAAAGACAAGAAGTGTGAAAAAGAAGTTTTTAAAATGCCACTTAGATGAAAGGTATGCAGACAATACAGCTTCATGGGAATGGAGCTGTTGCGATGGAGTCCCACTATAAGAAATCTAGTAGTCTGGAAAAGAAAGGGAAACACGCACGTAGCTTTCTGCACATTACCAATAGCATAAAGAATTAACTAGTAATATGATTTAGCCTCATTATTATCAAAGGCTGAGAAGCCTTCACCAGGACAGATGCCCTGTGAGATTAAATTCCATTCAAACAGAGAGCTTATGGGTCAAGCAGCTTGTATATCTGATTTCATTGGGAAAATATCCTGAAGTATAGGATTGAGGAATTAATAATGTAGAAACTAGTTGTTTAGACTGCACTGCCTGCTCTCCTAGAAATAAGGATGCACCACTGACACCACCACCCTCAAAGTTTGACACACATAGGTGCCAGTCCCCTAACAAGCGCAAGCAAAGAAAAGGATCTTACTGATTTCATCTTATACTTGCAGATATATTAAAAAAAAGTGAGAACATCATCTGAAGTATTTTCTCAGCTTGGCCAGATGATTGGGAAAAGTCTCTCAGGTGTTTATGGATGGCTGCCAAGTAAAAATCAAACTAATAAACAAACAATCCTCCTCCAAACCAAACTAATTCTACCTCCTGCTCCCAAGCTGCAGACATCATATCCATCCTTCACGAACAAAATACAGGAAGCATAGAGTCACAATAAGGCATGGTGTTTCTCCCCACAGGAACGAAACTGTGAACTTTTGTTAAGGTTATTCCTTGAGTGACAGACTTTCCTAATTTAGGAAAATGAACTAAAGCCCACTAAAGTCAGCAGAAAAGCTCATACTGGCTTCAGTGATTTGGATCCAGATGGTAAAGTACATGCTTTTAGCAGAAGCTCCTAATTCTTCTTCGTTGCCAGTAAGGGCCAAATTTTCCTCTCAGTGAAGCCTATGTAAATCCCCAATTCATGGGCATTGCTTAGGATCTGTGCTGGTAAAAATAAAATTGGAACCTATTGCTCCCAATTGTACCCCCTCTTCTCCATGATGTTAAAAGGCACCCTCTTTTATGGCTTGTTTCTTGATGTAATGGGAAGGCTGTCATCTGCTCCCTTCCATTGGAGGGAATTAGCATTGAAAAGTCATTTTTAGAATCATCAGTAAGCATCAGTGAGTGAGGCTTCAGCTAGCATAATTTCAGACTTCTAGCGCTGAAAGGTTTTGAGTATCATGTTTATTTGTGTAGCCAAGTCCTTTGTCACAGATACTCTCCGTGATTCTAAATAAAGATATATGACTTCCTTGATTTATTATGAAATACATGCATTTTCTTCATTTGGAAATTGCTACTATATCCAGAAATTCTGATTTTTTATAGCTGCCTCTTGGATAAAATAATGAATGAATTTGCCAAGGCAGAATATAATTGATTGTGCTTGACTTGCTAGGTAATGGTATAATATAGTGTGACTTGACCTGCTGGTGCAGAACATAATCAGTATGCATGCTTTAGCTGGTGGAAAACATAAAATAAACTGCTTAGATTATTTAGTGAGAACCCAGTTTGCTTAGAATGACTAAAGCACAACATACGGCTTGCAAATGAAAAGTATGAACTTCAAAAATAAACATAAAAATAAAGCTAAGGCTGAGACTAAAATGTAAAACAGAACCCCTCCTAACTAAGAAATAACTGAAGTTGTACAAAAGTTCCAACCCCTTGCACCCGGACGGCCAGCCCTGAATTTGCCAGCACCAACTGGTGTCAGCGTACCCATGACGGAGAACGGCTATCGCAGTCTCTGACAGGGCAAGGACCGTCCTGTTACTCGGAACATTAAATTTCCTCCATGTTGTGCCGAGACATCCCTCCCTACAGCATCTCTCACATTTGTATCGCATCCTGCTGTCTGGTTCCAAAGCTGTTTACTCTCATGTCTATATACAGAAAGCATGGGTGAAACCCAACCAGCAAAGCAGCCCCTCGGCTCTGCTGCGCAGGCTCGTTCCCCACTCCCGGGGGGCACTGTGGACTCCTCCTGCCTGTGTGGGGTGGGAAAGAGCCCCTGGCTTTAGTACTCCTGGGAACACTGAAGTTCATAGAGATGAAGTAATTAAGGCAAAGCTCAAACCAAAAGATGAGTTTGAAAGGCCAGAGGTGAAGATGAATGTGGTAGGACAGGATAACATAGTAGTAATAATAATAATAAAAACAACAACAATAATGATAATGATAATCGTCTGTTAAGTTTTAGGACTCTGATGGCCTTTGTTTTTCAAAGTAGGAGATAATTTAATTGTGCTGAAGATGAAGGTGAAATGAGCTAGGAAAGTTTTGAACAAAATTGTATAAAGTATATCAATATGGTAAGAATTTAAAAAAAAGATTGAAGATATGCAGCTGTATATGTAAAATGCTACAGCATTGGTCAATATTCAGCCACCGAAGAGGCCAGACACATTTCCCCATCCACTGGAATATCTGGAATCAATTATTGATTACAGAAGAACTAAAAAGAGCACTTTTATTTAAGGGATGCAGATAATTTTAAGAACGATGCACTACAATATAGTCATCTACCTCAAATTGAAAGTCACAAATCATTACATTTTAATTAAATAGCATCTTGAACAATTAACACATCACCGGCATTGTGTCAACTTAACATGCTGTATTTCTAGCTTCCACGGGCCCGGGAACTGTTCAATGCGCTACAAAGATACCTGTATGTGGGGTAAGAATATAAATGTAGCTGTTTATAAACTCACTGTCCTGTGTGTCATAATGTTGCAAGTCTGTATTATAAAAAAATGAAATGCTAACGAATCAAAACACTTCAAATGCAATCTTCTCGTTGGTTTGGTTTCAGAGGCTCTAATGCCCAGTTAAACTCATTTCCTGCGTTTTCCATGGATTTTCATAGATTTACCGCTATAGGTGCAATAAACCTGTCTGGTGATAAAAGTAGCAGCACAGGGAAAAAAATCATAACTGTTTCTTGAAAGCCTCATAAAACTATATTCTGCAAGGGGCACTAAACCACTCAGTTGATACTAATTCAGCATAAAACCATTTGCGTCCCAGTGAAGTGGGGCTGTGCCCACTGGCTGTGCAGCAATACGCAGAAAGAGCTGCGTGTCTGAAGGCTGGGAATGAAACAGCATTTTAAAAGCTAGAAAACAAGCAAGTGTACACAGTCTTAGGAGGGGAATTCGTTTAGATCATGTAATGTTAACATATTAGACTTCATTACCGAGTGCAAGTTGCACATTTCACAGTTCTACTTCCTCATGTAAAATGATACCTGATAGGAAACCAGAAAGAAATGGAGGAGGTGATCTGACTAAGGATAAACACATGGTAACTAAAGAAGTAACCAGATAATTAAGTGGGCTTTTAAATCTGGATGATCTCTGAATACAGCCTCTCTTTTCAAATTTCCTCTGCAATGTAAGTTTGAAGGGTATGAAAGGAGACACTTGAAAGGAGCTCGGGAAGTTGATATTGCATTTCAGGTAAAGGCCCTTCCACAAAGTCCTGACAAAGGTCTTCTCCTTATCAGCACTTCAGCTGGGAAGAACAAAGGAGAGACACACATGAGTTACATGGATTGCAGGATGAGTACAAACCACAAAAGGAAAGCACTGATGAAAAATGTAAATACAGTCTTACTATCTATGGGGTAACAGGCTTCCCGGAGAAATGCAGAGACAGGAACATTGCACCAGGTGCTGGAGGGACCTTTCCTGCTTCTCGAGTTGAAGGGACTATCTCAGGAAGGATGAAATCCAACCCGATGAGATGCAGAGAAGAGCTTGCTCTGATTAGTGAACTAGAGGCTGAGAGAGGATATGATTCTATGACTGGTCTCTATTGATGCACCAATGGAGTAAAATGCTAAGGAGATGGGGCATTCTTGATGCTAAGGTATACCCTTGGCAGAAAGACGAGTGGACCAAAACTAGCCACAAGTAAATTTATGCTGGAAATAAGGTTGTAACTGTTGGAGTAGTGATAGTCTGAAACAGTCTCCCAAGGACAGCAGTGGAGGTAAAAAACCAAAATAGGCTGAAGTTCGATAAATGTTTGTGAAGAAGACGGGATGATACAGTTAACTGCAGGAGAATGAGATTTTCAGTTTTCTAATCAGATGAGTAAGGGACAGAAGGGACCACCAGCCACTTCAGAGGTGGAACTCAACCAGTTTATCAGGACAGATGATGAGAACTTGCTTTCAACGAAAAAACCTTCCAGTTCTGAGCTTTCTTTTCTTGAGCACTTTTTCAGCATAGGTCTTAAAGGAAGGCCAAGGTGCCACTGTGTTCGAGAGCTGACATGCACGTACAGAAGGAAGAGAGGGCATCAATGCAGTTGAAAATTCTGCCTTCCTGGCTCTGCTAATGTACCCAACAATTAGACACAGGGAAGAACTGAAACTTTTTATGTACCTTCTGCCTGTCAAGTGCCTGAAATTTAAGGTTTGCATTTACAAAATTGTCTTTTTTGTTTGAGGTTTTTTTTTTTCCAGCTTTGAGCAATGCTGAGCACAAAGCTGTCCAACCCCTGCTGCCTTTTGAGTCACTCCCTCGAACAGACTTTGATTTTGCTAACCACCACTGCCACTGTTTTCAGAATTAAATTTGTCTGTCTTTTACTGCATAATATAGCCATTTTTCTTAGAACTGGTGTACTAACATAACTAAATATATTTTGCTATGGGTATCAAATAATATTATTAGCAGGAGGTAAAAATTTACAGCCAATACCTAATGTCACTTTGGATTTGAAGCGTGAGGCAGAAAGAACGAGGAACCAAATCACCACGAGACAGAGCTGCGAAGCAGCAGACAACATTTACATTGTGTTCTCAATCAAATTTTTGTTTCTATACTTGCTTTTCTTCTGTCTGCAAAGTTCTTAAAGCCATAAAACCAAAATAAAAGGCAATAGTGAAAAACAATTTTGTGTTGGACTCAAGCTTTGAACTTTCACTGTCTTGTTCACATTCATTCAGGTACCATTAGTATCACAAAATCTGATTTGAGTGGGTTAGCTACTCAGAATTTTAAGGCTTTCATTTACACTCCTAACACTTCTCTGGGCCACCATTTTAGCTATCAAGTAACCTTGTTCTTATGAATAAATGATGACACAAAGCAATTGCCTCCAGCACCCTGATGCTACTTTCATATGATGGACACTGGGGGGATACTTGTGAATAATGAAGTGCCATTCCTTGCAATTGGAGACAAAATGTGTGCCTGTAAAACACAATGTTTTAAATAATAGAGGACCTGAGAGATAAAAGTTTAGCTTCAACACAAATCTGCCACACATTTTGGCATTTACGCTAACAGGCAAGCCATTGGTTTGGCTGATAAGTAAGGTGTAATTCATTGACAATTTTGAGTTATAAATTCAGAATTAGCATGAATGAAACAATCTTGTTCCCTGGCAAAAAAACCCCTATGGGATTTTTGGAAGAGTCCTTCCTTTCATGCTGCCACCCTGGGTCTGGTCACAGCAGCTGAAAGTTATCTCTGATAATTAAAATGAAATTAGTGATACAGTTGCTGATGAACAGGTACTCAAATCTTAAAACTCGTAATGATGAGAACAAATAAGCTCCCTTTAAAAACTGGAAATAATAAAATAAAATTGGTTTTGGTGTGGGAAGCCTGAAATAATAGAAAAAAAAGCTATACTTTCACTGTGTAGATCTAACAAAGCTTGGAGGCTTCTTTTGTTTCATTGTTTCTGCATTGGTGTTTCTTCAAACATACTGCCATTACCCAAATACATCTGTTGTTTCCACATACCTTGTAGTGGAAGAGGAATAATCCACAGAAGAGGCTGTACAGGTCAGCCGTCAGTAGGGAGAGGTTGACAGCAGTAGCACTGGTTTTCTTTATGACCACCGGCATAAAGCTGTAGAGGCCAAACATACAGGCACTAAAGCCGACGTACAACAAGCCTGTGGAAGAGAAATGAGAAGGAAAGTGACCTTCCATAGGCTGTAGAAATGACTCATGTTGGAGGAAAGAGGCTGTGTTTTTAGAAAAGGATGAAGAATGCTTCTTCAAAAAAACATGGATTCAGATTATTAAGATGCACATATGTATACAGACTAAGAGCATCATTCTAAATATATACGAAAACCAGCGAAAACCGTACCTATGCAGCAGTGGACACAAGGTCTGCTCTCTGTGGTCCCCATAATAGCAGTGCTGTTTTAATTTGGTGTCTTATACTACTAGTGAATACCTCATGTCCAACATAAATTTGGATGAAATGATGCACATCAAATCTAGTCTTTTAAGGAGCTGAATGTCTCCAACACCAACTGAGTTCAGCTGAGTTGGATGGAGCATACAATATTTTCTGGGAACAGACCCAAAAAATGCATGCAAAAGTATTTGCAGAGCAGTTAATGAACCAAAGGATGAATGCATGAGGGCAGCACTCAAGTGACAGAGGTCCTAGTCCTATTTTGACACCAAACCTGACAAATCACAGTTTTGCGCCTCTGTTCCTCTACCATTTTTTGTCTGCCTTCCTTAATAAAGCTTTCTGGAGCTGAGACTCTTTCTTGCTATATGCTTACAGAGTGCCTCACACAAATTAGATTGTTAGACAGTAATATAATAAAAATTCATTATAGTAAAAATCTAATTGCATTTAAAAACCTAAAAAACTTACTAGGAAAGAATTCATTGCTTCAGTTATTACTTGATAAATCCCAAGGCAAATTAATCAATATGAAGTTAAAAAAACAGTAAACACTTCACTCATCTGCTTTCATGCAAATGATATTTCTCAGGCTGCCATATGCTGCAGAATTCCCTGTTGATATGTGCACGAGCCTAAATTTAGACTCATGCCAGCTCTTCAGAGCATGTTGTTATTGACTAAAAGTGTCAGAAAATCTGATTCCCATAATCCTGAAAGAGATTAGAAAGAAAAAAAAACACCGAAACATCCATGTGATTTGTATCTGCTTGCGGACCCACTTAGTTAAAAACCCTTTAGAAAAGCTACCTAGAGGACAAAATCAGCCGTGATAGTCTGAGTCCTTTAGAAGCATCTGAAGTGTATGCTCATCTGAAACAAATACAGCAGTCACAAAATGTCAGTGTCCATACATCAAGTGTTATGGCATGATAATGAATTTGAATTTATAGTCAGAATATGGATAGTCACAGTAAGAACTGCTTTTACTAACCGGGAGCAAACTTTTATGATGTGCACTGTATATGTGTAACAACAGAATCAGTCTTAGGCAGTGCTTGAAAGAGTTACTTTATGCAAACTCTGCAACTCTTCTGTAGTAAGCAAATGATTGCATCAAATGGAGCGTAGTTTTGATCAATGAGAAATTGTTTGCATACCTGAGCATTAAGTCAGCTTTTCTTCCAGGCTTAAATCAAGAACAGGTCAGGCGCAAATGCCATTCCGGACCCAAAGTCAGCATTTGCAAAGTACAGTCTGCAAATCACCAGCTGGTCCACTGAGCCCCTGCTAGTCAGTCTGGATTTAACACACATATGCAGGTGCTTTGCTGTGTTCTGCTCTCAACTAACAGTATAATTTTATGATACTGCCTTGGTGTTCATATTCTTTGGCAGCCAACCACAGGCACTTCACAGGCTGCTTTTCCAAAGGGCATTTCAGTTCCAGCAGAAAATTGCTTAAACTGTAGCTGTCCTGTCAGAGGTGACCATAAAGTGGCATTTCATTTACATCTTAAAAGTACATGTAATACCCACCAGCTGGCTGGCATTTAGTGGTGACAATAAGCAAACTGGAAATAACAATATATGATTTTCAGATATTGCTTCTTAAAGGGCCAGTTTTCACACCAAAAATATGTTTTAAGTAAAAGGCTTGGAGCCTCAGCTTCCCTGGGTACCCCTGCAGTGCAAATGACAGCCTTGGGAATCACCACTAGTGCTGCAGTCCCAGGTGCTGGGACCTGCGTCTAACCAGGCACTGAGTCACCAGTACCAACTTGCCTGTAGCAGGCATGAGAAGAAAGCAACCTGGTAAGTTAGGAGGTGCTTTTGTAGTGATCTGCTGATCAGCTGGTCTGTGTTAAACCCTGAGAAGCTCATAATTCATAAGTGCTTTCAGATGTACTGGCATTATCCTGAACTGAAGGTTTAATGTGCATGAAGGCAGCTGTGGGTGGGATTCATTACCCCTAACTCTGGACACAGACTGAGGGTTGGTGGTCAATGAAGAGATTGGGAAATTTTAGGATGCAGATTGTTCAACCTCTTTTAGACACCACCTTTAGCATAATATGACTTGTGTCATGCCTGTTTATTGTTGCTGATGATCAAGGGAATCGATTTATCTAAATTGGATGTCTGCATCTCAGGTATCTGAAGTTGGTGGAAGGAATCCCGTCTTGCCTGTCTGTGTCACTCTGATGGGTAAGGCCACCAGTTTTGCCTGGCTGGGTGTGAATGCTGCATAAATGTCTAAACTGGGCACTGAGGATCCTAGGATTGTGGGGTGATTCAGGCTGGATGGTAGCTCAGAGGTCTCTAGTTCAAACCAGGCTCAGCTGTGAAATCAGACCAAGTTGCTAACAACAAGCTGTGGAATGCCACACCAAGGTTAGAGGGATGGGGTACTAGTGAGGCCCCTCAGCCTGTCGCACCAGAGAAAGACCTCAGAGGAGCTAAAGAAGGTTCCTCTAAGAGGGTGACATGGCCAACAGCCCAACTGAAGTGTCTCTACACCAATGCATGCAGCATGGGCAACAAGCAGGAGGAGCTGGAAGTCACCATGCTGCTAGAAAGCTCTGACCCTGTCACCATTACTGAAACTTGATGGGACGAATCCCACAATTGGAGTGTGGCTATCGATGGCTACAGGCTGTTCAGAAGGGATAGGTGAGGAAGGAAGGGCAGAGGCATTGCTCTCTACACCAAGAAATGGATAAAGTGCAAAGAGCTGTCTCTGAGGAATAGCCACAAGCAGGTTGAGAGCTTATGGGTAAGAATCAGGGACCGAGGCAACAAAGGGAACCTTGTGGTTAGTGTCTACTACAGGCCACCCGACCAAGAGGAGTCTATTGATGAAGCCTTCTCACTCCAACTACAGGAGGCATCACACTCACAGGCTCTCGTTCTGCTGCGGGACTTCAATCACCTTGACACCTGCTGGAGAAGTAGCACAGCAAGCTGTAGGCAATCCAGGAGACTCCTTGGAGTACATGGAGGATAACTTCCTGTGCCAGGTAGTAGACAGCCCTACCAGAGGGGATGCAATACTGGACCTGTTGGTCACCAACACATGTGAGCTAACTGGTGACGTCAAGATTGGAGGCAGCCTGGGCTGCAGTGATTATGCTCTGGTGGAGTTCACTGTCCTAAGGGATATGGGGCAGGAAAAGAGTAAAGTCAGGACTCTGATTTTTAGGAAAGCAAACTTCCAGCTCTTCAGGGAGTTAGTCAATAGGACCCCCTGGGAAACTGCTCTCAGGGACAAGGGACCAGAACAGAGCTGGCAGATCTTTAAGGATGCTTTGCATAGAATGCAAGAGCTCTCCGTCCCCAGCTGTAAGAAATCAGGAGAGGAAGGCAAGAGACCAGCATGGCTGAGTCAAGACCTGCTGGGCAAACTAAAGGGCAAGAAGGAAATGCACAGGCAGTAGAAGCAGGGACAGGTATCCTGGGATGAGTGCAGGCATGCTGCCCAGTTGTGTAGGGATGAGGTCAGGAGGGCCAAGGCATGGCTGGAGCAGAACTTGGCAAGGGATGTAAAGAATAAGAAGGGCTTCTATAGGTATGTCAGCCAGAAAAGGAAGGTCAAAGAAAGCATAATCCCCTTGATGAGCAAGACTGTCAGACTGGTAACAATGGATGAGGAGAAGGCTGAGGTACTCAGTGAATTTTTTGCCTCAGTCTACACTGGCAGTATCTCTTCCCACACCTCTAGAGGGGATGGACAGCAAGATGGGGACTGGAGGAGCAAAGTCCCTCCCATTGTAAGAGAAGATCAGGTTTGAGACCACCTGAGGAACCTGAATATGCACAAGTCTATGGGACCTGATGAGATGAATCCCAGAGTCCTGAGGGAATTGGATGATGTAGTTGCCAAGCCACTCTCCATGATATCTGAAAAGTTCTGGAAGTCAGGTGGAGACCCTGGACACTGGAAAAAGGGTAACATTGCACCCATTTTTAAAAAAGGGAGTAAGAAGGACCCTGGGAACTACTGACCCTTCAGTCTCATCTCTGTGCCTGGGAAGATCATGGAACAGATCTTCCTAGAAGCTCTGCTGAGGCACATGGAGGACAGGGAGGTGATTAAGACAGCCAGCACAGGCTTCATCAAGGGCAAGTCCTGCCTGACCAACCTAGTGGCCTTCTATGATGGAGTGACCACATCAGTGGACAAGGGAAGAGCTACCAATGTCATCTATCTGGACTTCTGAAAGACCTTTGTCACAGTCCCCCACAACATCCTTCTCTCTATATTGGAGAGATATGGGTTTGATGGGTGACTGTTGGGTGGATAAGGAATTGGTTGAATGGTCACATCTAGAGGGTAGTGGTCAATGGCTCAATGTCCAGACAGAGATCGGTGACAAGCGGTGTCCCTCAGGGGTCGGTACTGGGACCAGGACTCTTCATCAATGACATAGACAGTGGAATCAAGTGCACCCTCAGCACGTTTGCAGAGATGACACCAAGCTGAGTGGTGCAGTTGACATGCTTGAGGAACAGGATGCCATCCAGAGGGATCTGGACAAGCTCGAGGAATGAGCCCCTGTGAACCTCATGAGGTTCAACAAGGCCAAGTGTGGGGTCCTGCACCTGGGTCGGGGCAACCGCCAGTATCAATACAGGCTGGGGGAAAGAAGGGATTGAGAGCAGCCCTGCCGAGAAGCACTTGAGGATACTGGTGGATGAAAAGCCGGCATGAGCTGGCAATGGGTGCTCACAGCCCAGAAGGTCAGCTGCATCCTGGGCTGCATCACAAGAAGCATGGCCAGCAGGTCGAGGGAGGTGATGCTGCCTCTCTACTCCACTCTGGTGAGACCCCCACCTGGAGTACTGAAGTCCTCAACACAGGAAAGACATGGACCTGTTAGAGAAGGTCCAGAGGAGGGCCACAAAAATGACCAGAGGGATGGAACACCTCTCCTATGAGGAAAGGCTGAGAAAGTTGGGATTATTCAGCCTGGAGAAGAGAAGGCTCCAGGAAGACCTTTTTGCAGCCTTCCAGTACTTCAAGGGGGCTTATAAGACAGATGGGGACAGACATTTAGGAGCACCTGTAGCAACAGGCCAAGGGGTAATGGTTTTCAATTAAAAGAGAGTAGATTTAGGCTAGATATAAGGAGGAAATTTTTCATAATGAGGGTGGTGAACCACTGGCACAGGCTGCCCAGAGAGGTGGTAGATGCCCCATCCCTGGAAATATTCCAGGTCAGATTGGAGGAGGCTCTGAGCAACCTGGTCTAGTTGAAGATGTCCCTGCTCACTGCTGGGGGGGGTTGGACTAGATGACCTTTAAAGGTCTCTTCCAACCCAAAGTTTCTATGATTCTATGCCTTTGCCCAGCCTGGTCTTGAAATCTCTGAGGATGGAGACTACACAACCTCTCTCGGCAACCAACTCCACCACCGGCCTGTCCTCAGTGTGAAGAAGATTTTCCTTTTTCCTTCCAGTCTAAATCTCTCATTTCAGCTTCTGCCTGTTGTCTCCCCCCCTCCTGTCATGCACCACTGTGAAGACCTTGGCTCTGTCTTTTGATAACCTCCTTGTAGATAACTCTTCGAAACCTTTTCTTCTTCAGGCTGAGCAAGCCCTAGTCCCTCAGTATTTCCCCACTTCTCTTAAGACTAGGCATCTTCACACAGATGGGCAGGATCTGCCCCCAGTGACTGCTCTGAAGTAGCCCAAATACCACCAACACTAACATGCCTTGAGAACTTCTGTTTTAGCTCCTGAGCATTCTGGTTGAATGTTGCATGTTTTAGCCTTCATATTTTTACTACAAAAGCTATCTTTTCATTGGGATGAAATGGAATCAGTTATGATTTTTTATACTGTATTCTTGGAACAAAGACCATTCATAATTATTCAAACCCCCTGTAGCAAAGGACAATTCCTTGTAGATTCAAACTGGCTTTTCTGTTAAATAAAACTGATGTTAGTTTATTTGTTATTATTTCATCTATCACTCTACAAAATGTGTCATGGTCTCATATGAAACCACTCAGCCAGAACAGTATAATCATTCTCCTTTCAGTCAGGTTGTCAGCAAGTATTAATACTTAAACCTTCAAGGATTCAGAGCTACACCGCTTTATGCTAAGTGTGAAGATGATGCTATGCATCAGGGGAATTTCCAAAATTAAAACTAGGAGGGCCACAGCCTGTTTTAAACATGATAGACATAACAGATTGGCTTTAGATCTTTATATTCCAAAATAATTTGCATTTTACATCAGTTGAAAGGTAGCTCATCCATTCTTAATAGCACAGTTATGGCAGATGGCAACAGGCCACCTTGAGTTATTTATTAGGTTGCCTGCTGTGACTTTATCACTACCATTCAGAAGGTTGATGATTTAACTGTGCTGGACTGCAGGTTTGAGTCTGTCGTGGTGGATAACTATTCAGGACAAGGCTGTGAGCACCATGACATAGATTTGTCAGTCACTACTTGACACCCTTGTATCACTGCCAGTGCAATGGAAAGCACACAGAGTGCAGTGGAAGCCAGGGAAGAGCACAAAACTACACATAATTGTCACCATTTAATCTGTGTTCAACTACACCACATTTCCAATTATTGCTCTAACAAAACAAGTACATATCTGTGATGCTCTTGCTAAGATGATCTCCTCCTTATGAAGCGTAGGGACTCTTCAGAATTAGTGAGTAACTTTCAATGACATTTTAATGGCATCATGGACCAAGTAAGACTTTAATTTTAACAGCGCATTTCACTGATATTGAGTTACAACAGAACTCCCATGGAAGTATATATGACATTTACATAGACAGTAGGTTAATTCACTATGACCATTGCTAGTTCCATCAGTACCAGATTAATTATGTCCCTGAGCTCCTTATCATGAAGTATAAACAAACACTGATGCAATTATGCTAATTAACTCAGATTAAAGGCGGCCAATACACTTATAGTATGCAGTTGAGTGTGCTTCTCCATGGATACTTTAAATTGATTTGTCATTTAGTTTTATAGCTCAACCATCAAATCTCCAAGTCTAGGTGCAATGTTTTGTGATGTTTATGATGATTAGAGGAATCATAGAATAGCTTGGGCTGGCAGGGACCTTTTAAGGTCATCTAGTCCAAACCCCCTGCAGTGAGCAGGGACATCTTCAACTAGATCAGGTTGCTCAGAGCCCCGTCCAACCTGACCTTGAATGTTTCCAAGGATGGGGCATCTACCACCTCTCTGGGCAACCTGTCCAGGAAATCGTGAATCAAGTTTAAAGAAAACAACAGTGTACCTCTTAACTTGTATCCCCTCTCCTCAGGGATTCCCCACATAATCAGTTGCCTTTGCACACTTCTGAGCTGTCATTTTGATGTTCATTCTAAAACTAGGTAACAAGCTATTGTCAACGGATTGCCAAAGCTTGAATCCCCTGCTAAGTATATCAACTCTATACTATTAGCATTCTTTTACTTTTATTGTCATAAATAGTAAAAGCGTGATTATGGGGACTTTCCTTTCCTAAATGTTGATTTGCTTTTAAAGTAAATAATTTGTTTGATTAATTAGATGGGATTCTTAGATCATAAACTCAGCTTCCAAACTGAAATAGGAAAATGCAAGCCACTGCATAGCAAAACACAGTAAGCGCTCCATTGTGCGTGATGCTACCTAAACTTGTCTAAAAGACACATCTGCTATATTCCACCAAGACTAGTTGGAAAGCAATTAACCATTTGCATACAGAAATGCTCCCTTTGGAAATGAGTTTATGAGGTGTAATACGCACTGCAAGTACTTTTTTAGTTTTTAGGGGTTTTTTTAGGTTCCATTTTCTTCCTTTGTCATTCATTGAAAAGGCTCATTTATTTGTCCCAGTGTTGCACTGAATCTTAGAGCTGGAACCCAATTATTGTTTTACTTCATGGCTGCCTGAATAATTATCTTATGGCAGTCATATGCTTAAACTAATGGTGCAATGATGGCATAATACAGCAATGGTATATAGATCATTTAAGAAAGGTTACGAAGCATGTGTTTCAACCTTTGGCAGTAACTGGCAGAAAAGTCACAAACATTGGCTCCTGTGAAACTTTGTGCAAGCCTCCCCAAACACTGGTTGTCTCCACATCTCCTTCAGCAACTATCTTCAATGAGGTGAAGTGTTTTCTTACCTATTTGCCAATCCCAGGGAACTTTCAATAGCTCTTTGTGTTCCATGATTGCACTATAAGAGAAGAGAAGGCAAAATTTGATGGAAGAGAACAGAAGTGAAATTAATTCCACTTACTCATTTCAAATGCTGGACAAAACAACATAAATAACCTTATAACAAAAAATCTCTGTAGGAACCAAATGCAATCAGACTTTGCTAATCCACTCTGGCATTATCGCTGTGCCCGTGTATTTGAAAGATCTTCAGGGCAGTAATCACATGTGATAGCATACAATTTCCACTGGTTTATTTTCAGCTCTCTAAGTACCTGCCCAAAGTGCCCATCCCCGCCATGTTCAATCCTCTTGTACTCTTCTGACTTAATATTCTGAAAGCTTTTGAACTTTAATGATTAATAATGTACCTGCCTGAGTTATTCACCCTTCAGAGCGGCTCTGCAGTGTCAAATAAATAGATATCACAGGCTGGCTTTGGGGACATTACTGTGTTTTGTTACCCACTGAGAGAAATCAAATAGTCACAGCAATGAAACTCAGGAAATAAAGCAAAGGATGGGCCAAGCTGCAGAATTCCACTTTCAACATCTTATAAGTCTTGCATTGCACATTAACATCAAAATCCTAGATCCAGAAAATTCTAAAGTGGCAACAAGTCAGCTCTTCCCAATACAGGCAAATAGACCCTTGGAGTCTATCCATAGTCTATAGACCTAGCTATCTCACAAGTTAGATCTTCACTCAGCTAACCACTTTCTTTGATCTGTGATTTCCAGATAACTCTTGCTGTGCAGAGCTCTGCATGCTAGTCTGGACACTATTTTAAACAAGTATAAAACATGGAATTACACAGACTGAAAAACAAAGTACCTAGTACAAAAGGTGGTATGTGGAAGACCAAGTCTAATAGTGAAACTGCAGGAACTCAGTGCCTTCCAGATTAATCAGGTCTAGAGAGTTGCATCCTGGAAATTCTAATTTGCTTGCTGCTGATGTGTGGCAAATCTAATACTGTGTGCAGAACAGTGAGATTATTTTGTCTGCAAAATAACTAAATTGTAAGTGTCTTTGCATGCATAAGGCATATGTCTCTTTTATCAGCAATTCTTGAAGAATATAATGAAAAAAACCTGCAAAATCTCTTGTTCTGGCAAACAAATTTTGATATAATTTAAATGTAGGAACATTGCTTTCATACTACTGCCTATCCAACACAAAACAAGTATAAAACAATATGCTATGGTCTGTGATTCATTATGATCTGTGAAACAAAGAGGGGTGAGAGCAACTTCGACAGAAGTTGCCATTTAGTGATGCCAGATTCACTGAAGAATTTGAACCACAATGATCTTTAAAAGGTTGTGGTGATTGGAGGAGGTCCCTGATGACTGAAAAGAGACAAATGCAACATCCAGTTTCAAAAAGAGCAAAAACTATAGCCTTGCTAGCTTTACGCTAACCTTTGGGAAGATTATGGACAAATCTTCCCAGAAGCCATTTGCAGGAAATGAAGAAGACATGACTGGAAAAAGCCAGCACAGACTTCTCAAGAGCAAACCATACCTGAGCAAACTGACTGCCTTCTGTGATGAGATGACTGGCTCAGTAAATACAGGAGAGAGAATGGATGAGGGGATGAGGTGTAACCTTGACTTTAGCACAGCTTCCAACATGATTTCCTGAAAGATTGTTAAAGACTGTAGAGTTATGGACTGGATGGGTGGACTACCCACAATGCAGTCTGAAGAAAAGGGCCAAGAGAAACCTGGTGAAGTTCAAGAAAAGCAAATATGAACTCCTGCAACTGGGGTGGAATAACCCTATGCAACAGTACAGGCTGGGAGCTGACTGGATAGAAAGCTGCTTTTCAAAAATAAACCTTGGAGTCCTGGTGGACATCAACCCGGACATGAGTCAGCAATGTGTGCCTGGAGTAGAGAAGGCCAACAGCATCCCAGACTATGTTAGTAAAAGTCTGGACAGCAAGTCGAAGGACATGTTTTGTGAGACAGCAACTGGAGTACTGTATCCAATTTTGGGCTGCCCAGAATAAGACACACGTTGACAAATTGGAGGGAGTACAGTGGAACTCCTGGTTCAGGCAGCTGGAGCACATGAGGAAATGCTGAAATAGCAGGATTTGTTCAGTGTGAAGAAGAGAAGGGATTATTTGATGGGGGAAAGGAGGATGGGAAAATAAATTTGCTATCTTAACTACCTAATGGGTAGTTACAGAAAAGATAGAGTCAGACTTTTCTTGGAGGTACACAACAAAAGGATGAATTACAATGGCCACAAGTTGCAATGTGGGAAACTCTGATTAAGTATAAGAAAAAAAAGTATTGGTCAAACACTGGAACAGGTTTCCCAGCAAAACTGGCATTTCAGTTCTTGGAGATATTAAGAAGTCAACAGTACAAGTTCCTGAGCAACCTGATGTAACTTTGAAAGTTAACTTTGAGTAGGAGCTTGAACCAGATGACCTTCAGGGGTCCATTACAAAGTAGGTTATTCTATGATTATGTGATTCCATCAGACAGCATTATCTCCATTTGCTGGGTAGCTGTTACATCTCCAACTCTCATCAACTAATTTCTTCTCTTGTTTTGATATACAGTTCCTCCCTGCTTTAATCACATTAAATCCACCAAACTTCTCTTTCCACCACACCAGGGTAGTTAGCCAACTCTTTACTTCACTGTTTGCCCTGACACCTTAGCCCTTCATTTTCTGTCCAACAGGAATTATCTGGGTTTATTTTACCTTACAGTCTAACATTAAACACTCTTGCTAAACTGTTCTAGAAAACAACAGCCTACTTCTTGAAAAGTCCTCTTGGAGACACAGCCCTGTACTAGAGCTGAAGCATGAACCAACATGAGTCACCCACACTTATGTAGATATTTGTAAATACCCATGGAATAAAAGGCAAATACTACAGCTTTTTGCTACTATATTAGTCTGAGATCAGTGCATGACAATAAAGGGGGTGGGTGGGTACTGTTTTGTCTTTCCTACATTCAGCATAGTCATACACACTTTTTGGTATCTTCCCTTCTTCAGAATTGTACTGCTCCCTATAAATCCTATCAACGTAAGACTTAAACCTCCAGCAGTATTAGCACACATATTCATCATCCTCAATCACTTTGTGGATGCCAACCAAACTTTGACCAGTCCTGTGTCTAGCATGCTGGGAAATGGCCCTATTTCTGAGACATTCCTTCTCCAGACTACTTCAGTAGACCTAAAGGTCCTATATTGCACCAAAGTGTAACATGGGGAGCTGGCTTCTCTTTGAAACAATTGGTATATTTAGTTAGATTAAACCTCTGTGAACACACAACTATGTGATGTCTGCTCTTCATTACAGGTAAAGGTAAGAAAATGCTGAGTTGCTTCATGGAACCAAGTAGCAGAAACATTATTGGCCTCTCCCGATATGCAAGAAGGCCAGTGGAGAAAAACCTGCAGGAGAGAACTTCTGGGCCAAAGGTTGACTATAAAAACCTTAGGGCTTTCAGCAAAGAAATGGTTTCTTATTGTTTCTTTCCACTTGTGTCCTCTGTATACAAAGATGCCTACCACAAACCCTGAATTGTGACTAACTGCTTGGGTCAAGAGGGGATAATGGCACTATAATTACATTCAGGGATATGAGACATGTACATGACAGTTTACACACACAGAGCAAACCAAGGGCACTGCTTTGATGCTCTCAGAATCAGTTAGTACCTACCTATCATGAACACTGTAGGTAACAAAAATGCTTTAGCCAAAGGTACTAGGCACATTTACGAGCTCTTGAATTCTGTATTTTTAAAAAAGGAACTGCTTGTGTGGCAGCTAGTTAAAATAAAAATATTAAGTCACATGTTCAGATCCCACATAAATATAATAAGCTCTCTGGCTAAAAAAACAGAACTAATTAAGTGGGAATTGATGGGTCATTGTTTTGAACAGTCTCTGTTCTTAGAAGCTGAGTAGCTCCGATATGCAGGGAAGCAACTTGGTTTTGACTAATAATCAAAAGTTATTCTGTGTGACATGCACCAGTAACAGATCTGCATAAAACTTGTCAATCTTGCATGGTGACTTTTACTGCACTTTCATCAGTCATAGTATTATAACACTGGAAGCTATCTTCCAACTCTCAGGCTTGCAGGTGAGGTGCTTAGATATGACTCAGTAGTTCTTGAAATCCATGCGACAATCTCCTGAGTACTAAATATTTTGAAGAGAAAACACCAGTTTCTTAGAGGCTTTTTCCTTATTTCTGCCATATCATAATGTAGTTACACAGAATGAGCCAATCAGTAAAATACCTTCTGACTGGATGTGTTTTGTACCTGTTTAGAAATCTAAGTGGCTTTTTAAAAATTATGAAACAGAAGAGTTGTAGATTTTGTTATTCACAGATCAGACTGACACATGAAGTATCCACTTGTCTTCCAGCAACAAGATGGTAGGATGTGTCTTCTACTCCTCCTTCCCCACGTGACTATTCAAAGACACCAGTCACAGAACGATAGAATGGTTTGGGCTGGAAGGGACCTTAAAGATCACCTAGTTCCAGCCCCACTGCCATGGGCAGGGACACTTTCCACTAGATCAGGTTGCTCAAAGCCTCATCCAACCTGGCCTTGAACATTCCCAGGGAGGAGGCATCCACAGCTTCTCTGGGCAACCTGTTCCAGTGTCTCACCACGCTCATAGTGAAGAATTTCTTCCTAATATCTAATCTAAATCTCCCCTCTTTCAGTTTTTAAAACCATTACTCCTCATCCTATCACTACATTCTTCCATAAAAAGTCCCTCCCCATTTTTCCTGTAGCCCCCTTGAATTACTTAGATACAAATTTGTGTTATTCAAATCCATTGATCTGAAATATAAAAAACAATGCAAATTCTGAATTAGAGGACACCTACTCTCCACAGGAAATGGCTACCTTTGAAGAGAGGGTTAGAGTACCTCAATGGAGGCCACAGCTGCACTTATTTGAATGACCTTGGGGCTCAAACCTGCTCACTTACAGTTGAATTCCACTGAAGAAGGAGCCAAAGAGTCCAATCATGCCCAGGAATTCCACTCGACTCAGATTTCGGACAATATACTCCTCACAAACGTTTGAGATGCCGTATAGCGTTGCTCCGCCCAATACTAAGAGATCCCCTATGAGTTTATTTTCACCTAGGAATAAACGGGAAAAATCAGAATGTCTCAAAACAACCATATTTTGCCTAGAACCATTGAAAATTCCTCCCTGTAGATTTCAATTCTCAGTCGCTAAGTAGCCCACATCTGGGTTAATAAGCTGAACACAAATGTTCTGTCATTTTAACAGTTTTCATTCAATACTCCAGCAAATTCTAGCAGAGGTGAAAGGAGAGCATTATCCTTGCTGTGGTAAGAGAATCTGAAAGTATCTGAAAAATTTGTAACAAAAATACAGAAACCAAGCGGCTCTCTTCAGTGACTAATCCTTTTTAATTTATTATTACTTTTTGTGCAGACAGAACGTGACTCAGCTATACAGAGCACTTTGCATCTTACCTATCATTGAAATCTAACCAGTCTAAAACATTGCCAGTATTTAGACGTGAAAAATACTGAAAAATTCCGTATACCTGTGAAATGAGTGAAGAAATCATTACAACCCCAATATTGACCTCATTCTCACATGAAGCTGGCTGACAAGAAAGAGAGGAGGAAGGATGGGGTGTAGACAGGGTGATGATAATGACAGATTTTTAAATGAGGTTCAATTAATATAGCAGTACCTAATGTATGCAATGAACACCAAGGTGTATTTTCAGTACCTCCAGGCATATATAGTTACTAAAACACTGCATTATCAAAGACTGTTTGAATATTTTTAAGTCTTGTAGGCTTTTATTATTGGGGGGCAGGGAGGGCTGCAGGGAGATTTGATCAAGATCAAGTTCCAGCTTTGCAAACCCATGCATGCGATATTCCCCCCGCACATATGGCTTGCTAAATGATTTCTACAAGAGCTATAGCTTCACAAAGCTGTCAGACATTGCTGCAGAACCATATTCCGAAAGGCTGGATATAACGGAATTTCCTTTGAAAAGGTTCAGTAGAAATGCTGATGTACAAGACTCTTTTGGGTTTTTTTTGAAAGAAACCTTGTTTTCTTTTAAAATACCTCTTAATTTATTTTTTGAGTTCTTGGCTTTTTAAGTTTTAGTATTATTGATTTGTACAATACACACTGCAGTAAATAAAAATGGAAGCCAAACATTCTGATTGGTTCAAAGTGATCTTTTCAGTATTTTTCTTTATGGAGTTCTTCTAAGTCTCCAGTTTTCATTCCAAACTACAGCGCTGAAGTTTCCAGTGAGAAAAAATTTATGAAAATAAGAACAGTCATAAGAGGACAGACCGAGGGTTCATTTATCCAGTATCCTGTCTCCAACACTGGCTATACGCACCAGAAAAGTATAAGTTGTTTAGGGACAAATAGGAAAGGGGTAAACGTTTAAATATTCCCAGTAATACTCTCTTAGTCTCCAACATTTTTCTGCTCAGAGGAGACGTGGCTTCAGTGCATTTAGCAAACATTACTAGATTTCTCTTTCATGTACTCATCCTGCCTCTCACTGAATTTCTGTTTTGCATGTAGCTTGACTGACAGCATGTTTATATTTGATGATTTATGTTTTTAAGATTTGGTACTTATTTTCCTTTTAGCCTTCTTTTGCAATCAACCACAGAAGATGCCCTTAATTTAAAATAAGCATCAGCACTTTACAAAACCTCTTCATACCCCTGATGCATTTGATGTTCCACGTGGCTCCAATCATCCCTCACTGAGCTCACTCATTTGATATTTATTACAGCTACTCACTGACACTTCGGGGAAGTACTGCTGAAAAAGCTTTTGACCTTAGAGCTTGGCTGTGCTGAACTGCTTGAGATAAAAATATAATTCTTTTGCATCTGCAAAACAAAGATGGCTCAAGGCTGAGTGTTTGCATAGAGATGAGATGGCCTCAAGCATGACACCACGATGGCTCTCCCCAAAGTGCACTCAGGTTTGGAGAGTGTGAGCCTCAACCTTCAGGGCTTTCCCAGAAAAGGAAGCCAAGATCTGGTCAGAGCACTGGCCTGCCTAGCCCAGCACCCTCCTGCGGCACTGGGAAGCACAGGATGGCTGAGGAAAGCATAAAGAAATAGGGAAGCACGGAGGGATTTTTATCAGCCAGTTCTCAGCAGATTAGGGATTTTATGAAATGGAAGTTGCATTAGACCATCGCATTTAACAGATCCTGAGGGATTCTTCATGAATTTGTGTAAAGTCCATATAGTTTTGGCCTCTACAACACCCTGTGGCAGTAAGTTACCCAGTTTAAGCATGCACTATTAAAAAGTACCTCAGGTTGCATGCACTATTAAAAAGTACTTCAGGCACAGGAAAGACATGGACCTATTGGAGAGGGTCCAGAGAAAGGCCACAAAAATGACCAGAGGGATGGAACTCCTCTCCTATGAGGAAAGGCTTAGAGAGTTGGTGATCTTCAGCCTGGAGAAGAGAAGGCTCCAGGGAGACCTTGTTGCAGCCTTCCAGTACTTCAAGGGGGCTTGTAAGAAAGATGGGGACAGACTTTTTAGCAGGGCTTGTTGTAATAGGACAAGGGGTAATAGTCTTAAACTGAAAGAGGGCAAATTCAGACCAGATAGAAGGAAGAAATTTTTCACAATGAGGGTGGTGCAACCCTGGCACAGGTTGCCCAGCGAGGTGGTAGATGCCCCATCCCTGGAAATATTCCAGGTCAGATTGGAGGAGGCTCTGAGCAACAGAGCTCAACATCTAGTTGAAGATGTCCCTGCTCACTGCTGGGAGGGGTTGGACTACATGACCTTTAAAGGTCTCTTCCAACCCAAAGATTCTATGATTCTATGTTTTTAGCTTTTAAGTGTGATTCCTCAAAATTATATTAGGCATTCCATAATTTTCTGGTTGTGAGAATCACTCTGTATTGACCCTGTCCATATCACTGAAGACTTTTCTAGTAGATGAAAAGTCCCAGACTGCCTACATTGTCTTCATCCTGAAGCCATTTTACACCCTTTAATATCTTTCTCACCTTTCTCCATTGCTTCTATAAGCTTATTTTCTGGTAATTTCTTTTTGAGATTCAGTGACCAGAGTAATACATGGTACTCAAGAGGCTAGTGCATCAAAACTGTAAATACTGGCATAAAAATGTTTTATACCCTATTTTTCGTTTCTTTCCTAATCATTCCTAGCATCCTGGTTGTCAAATGCCTTTTCTTTGCTTCCTCAAGAGGCTGACTTTGGACCTTTCCCCAAGACTGGCATATCATAATAGATACATTTTCATGGAAGTAGAATCCACATGCATCTACTGGTTTTATTGCTAAGGAAATATGTATCAATTGACGAGAGGCATTCTAAAGACTTTTAGGTTAATAGAGCCGTACTTGACCAATTTAATGGCAAAGGTCATTCTTCTGAAGAAACACAAGACATAGCTTGGCAAAAAAAAACCTTTGCATTAATCACTGTTAGCATATTCAATGTTCTTGGGAAGCAGAAGCCATACAGTCCAGAGAGACGTTTATGCTGTGGGGACTAGTTATAGCACTCAAGTGTAGCATATATCATTTAAATATGAATTATGTTCTGACATGATTGCTCTTCACACTCTCCCTAGGCCACTTGGCCACATTTTTACCTTAACCTCCAGCATTAAGAGGTATTTCTCTTTGCTTTGCTGGTTGTAATTACTGATGATCATAATATCTAAAGATCAGTCTCAATATGTCCCATCTTAGACTAAACATATTCTCATACACTTATAACAGGACTGAAGTGACTGGTTTTCAGAGACTGTGGTAAGCTAAAACTGTGAAAGACTTTGAAAAATCTGGATAAAACACTTAGACCCCTGTGTATTACAGGAGCACAAGTGCCAAGGTACTTCAGGGGTATTAGTTCAGAAAAATGTTATTTTAAGGTATAGTTGGCATGTAAGGTGATAGAGCACTAAGTACTTTATAGTAATTGCTTTTCTCATTGAGAAACGTGCAAAACTTCCATCAGGATACACCAAAAAAAGGTAAACTACCATATATTTATTGAAAGTTGAGAGCATGCCTGTACATTATACCTAATTCCTGAAGATAGTTTGGAAAATACCTGTTAATCTCTCAGTGCTGCATTTTAAATTTATGTTCCTGTACTGTAAGAGTTGGCAGGCTAGATTGCTGTATGTATTAGGTGCCTAGCAGAGCCTTATGGTGCTTCTAATACAGTAAATAGTACGGTCCACAGGGGCAAACAGGTGCCAACAGATACTGTCCCCTAAAATATAGGATAGACAGAGGAGTTTACTAAGGACTAATACAGCTTCACTGCTTTTGGTGTATTCCTTTTTTTGTTTGCCCAGTCCTAGGAAATAGCCTATAAATGGTGTGGAACCCCTTAATGAAGAGCTTCAAGAATTTTTTTTCTTTTACTGCCTATACTTTTATTTGTAGATTTTTAATGTATAGTTTTAGCCCTTCAGATAAATAAAACCACCTGATCTACTTTACTCTGTTAAAAACAACATCGTTGATAACATCATTTTTGCCACTTAAAAAAAACCATCTGCAATCTCTCTGTGTAGTAATAATCATGGACACAGTTTTTCATGTGTAATTCCAAATTAAAAGGCAATAATGCATGTTAACAGATTTTCCTGGAAAAATTTACCTAACAGCTATACCCGTGCTTTAGTAATGAATATGTCAAATGATATCTAATTATTGCAGTTGCATGGTCAAAATGTCAGTGTTCTTCAATCTGTTCCTTGCCCCTGTTGAGGTCCATTGCCCCACACGCTCCTGCTGATCCACAACTCACCTGCCCTAGCATGTTACTCTGTAGATTACTGGGACATAGAGTGTTTCCTCCGGAACCTAGGGTTGAAATCCCAATCCCTCTGAAATCAGTCATTCTTAAATGCAGCTTTGGCTGGATGATTTCATAATACAGAGTACATTATTTTCTTTTTATCTGGCGCAGAGCTATATCTGGAGGAGACCAATGACCTAAAAGTCTCCTTCTAGGGTAAAGGACAGGGATAAAAGGGGGCAGGGAGATATGGTGAGTACTGTTACAAACTCACTCGTTTTATTTAGTAGCATCCTGGCAACTGCAGTTCTTATAGAACTTGCATTTGTATTCAGAAAGCTGAGTCAAGAATTCTAAATCCCAGTGTATTATGCTCAGCTCACAATTCAGTGTTTTTAATTAAGAATGAAAACTGTGCCTAATTGACAATCTTTGAAAAGAATTTCCAGCCTTCCCACATCATTTGGGTTGGCACTAGAGAAATCAATGTGACAGAGGAAGCTGATCGATGCAATCTAACTCTGTCTAGTCTGCTTTAATAGCTACACACATTATTCATATGATGCCGCACATAAAAACGTTTTGCACACAAGACGGTTCTTTTCAACAATGACACAGACAAATCCCAAACCTTTACTCTGAGACTGTGTGCATAGGTTGGTTGTCTTTCAGCATCTACCCAGTGACCTCACCTCTGTGCAAAAACGGGGCAAAGTTGAGGAGAAGTAAGAGTACACAGCAGATGTGAGAGGTTCTTATGATTCAAAGATGTAGCCAATTTGGAAAGGAAGCAACTGAGGTTTGCAGTCAAACAACTGAGCCAAAACAGAAGGAAACTACAAGTATTTAGCTTGTCCCCCTGGCCCGCACAGAGGGTAATCTAGGTTACAGGCACAGGGCTCACCAAGTCTTTGCAGCAGGGCTGACTTCTAAGTGTTGACTCATTTTTGTTCTCCATCCCTTCTGACAGAGAGGCAACTTTGAATGGTGCAGCGCTCTGGATCCACGAAGGCACAAGTTTTCTTGCCGATTTTGCTGTTTTGTCCCAATCTGACATGTTCTGATCAATGGCTTCTCTGAGCAGAAATTGGTCATACAACACATCCATCCTTACTCACCTGCTCCTTGCTGTCTCCCAACGAGCACATCTGCTCCTGCCATGCATCCCATGCCCAGAATGCAGACCACGATCCCAATGAAATGTACTGCCTTGTATCGTACCAGTAGGAAGAACCAGGAGAGCAGTATCACCACAGGGATGACAAAACAGTCTAGGAGCTGTAAAGAAAGAGAGGAAAAATCAACAAATCAACGTGCTAACACTTTGCCCTAAAACACTAGGATAGATTCCAGCAAAGGGGAGCAAGGTTATTTAGTTAGTAATTGCACTTTCTACCAGACAGAAAGTGTATTCAAGTGGTTATGTCATCCATCAGACAGAGGATAAGACTGTATTCTGTTCATGACTATTCCATGAATTAAGGAAAGCTGTTGCTCTACGGTAACACTCAACAGCACTGCCTTGCTCTTGGATTTAGATGCATATTTCAAATCCGTGGGAAGGAAACCTGGGCCAAAAGAGAGCCACACCACTCCATCTGGTCCTCACCTCTGGTGATTAATGGACAAAGACTGAGGGCACTCTTCCTGCAGTCTAGACATATGCTTTAATTCAGTCATTTCAGGTCCAATTAGCAGGAA
>NW_010514083.1:33973-34789 GCF_000687285.1 Phaethon lepturus
CCAGATTTAATAAATCTGGTCATATAAATTCAAGGGGTTTCTGCATGCAGAATACTTATGAAAAATCTGCCCCCTGTGGGGACTGTTAACGCCTTGAAAATACAGTCCCATATGCCTCTGAAGGAAAACAAAATAAATAAGCACCTTGCCTGCAGTGCAAGGAACTCAATCTTCTTTCCAATAGAGTCTGGGTAAGAGCTTTCCCAAACAAGTGTTATGAAACACAATCTTTAATTGGTCTTTTCAGAGACACCCAGCAATACACAGAAAACCCATGATAAAAAAAGAAATGCACAAAATGTTTTTGAGAGGGCATAGAGGTTTTAAAATTAAAATATATTTTAGAAACTACCAGTACGTCACCAGGAAACAAAAAACCTGAGTAAGAAACACCCAAAGAAACTTGACTTCAAGAACCTTAATCCCACTTGCTAAAAGGGCACAAATAACACGCCAGGCAAGGTTTAGACTGGACATGAGGAAGCATTTCTTTACTGAGAGGTTGGTCAAACACTGGAACAGGATTCCTAGAGAGGTGGTCGATGCCCCAAGCCTGTCAGTGTTCAAGAGGCATTTGGACAATGCCCTTAATAACATGCTTTAACTTTTTGTCAGCCCTGAAGTGGTCAGGCAGTTGGGCTAGATGATCATTGTAGGTCCCTTCCTATTGAAAATATTCTATTCTGTGCTATTCCATTCCATTCCATTCCATTCCATTCCATTCCATTCCATTCCATTCCATTCCATTCCATTCTTAGTTGCAATTCTATGGACTAACAATAAGATTTAACAAATCTGTTCAATGCCAATTGATAC
>NW_010514083.1:34844-54057 GCF_000687285.1 Phaethon lepturus
AGCTATAAGGTTGCATCTTCCGTCTAATGAGAATGTCTGGAACAACCAAAGGAGGTGACTGTGTCTGTAGTTCTGGGAAAGTACTCCAGATGTTGTTACCTTGATTTCAGATGATGCAATTTGGTTTTTCTTCTTTTTGGGTCTATTACCTGTTAATTGCTCTCTTGGTGTGATTTACCACTAAGCACAGTAAGTATTATCAAATAATGATCACACATGCCTTTTAACTTCTTTGTCTGTCCATGCATTATCTGAAGAGAAAAAGATTTTTGGATGATTTCAAGAATTTCATCACTTAGAGAATTATTCTTTACATGTGAGATAACCAGGTAATTAATATTAAATTTGGGGGATCAACAAAAATATAAAAGCCAATTTTTGGACTAAGGATAATTTCCTTGAAACTTTGTGTTAAAAAAAAAAGAGTGTTCAGTGGAAACCCTTCTATTTCAAAGATTTCCCAGTGAGTAGCAAAAGCCTTCAGAAGAGAAACAGTTCAGCAGTGGGACCACACTGCGTTTGGGTGGCTCAAGCAGTCCCAAAGACCTGCAGAAGGGATGAGGAAAGGTCTGTGCTAAAAGCAGGTCCTGCATTTAAAATGAGTTTTAATCATCTAAAAGGCATGGCCAGGCCTCTTTACAGTGAAAACTTCCTTCAGCAGTCCTCAAAATGCTGTCCTTCACAGACCCAACACAAAAAGGGACAACACATGAACAAACTGTAACAAGCTCCTTCGTCTGCATAGGGCATCTGCTCTGCCTCCGAAGAGCCTGTAACGTGTACAGCATACAACCGAGCTAACTCCCAGTAACTACTCTTTGTAAAAGCACGCACATACAAGACAACACGTACACAAGAACAACTTCAGAACTTGCAGCTGGTTCCTGGAGGAGGGAGGGGCAGCAGCAGGACTACTGGGCGTACCTATTAAATCCTGGCACGCGGTGCAGGTGAGGTGGCACACGGTCTTCTCCTGTCACTGGGAGGAGTGATGAGGCCCACTTCGCCAGCACAGATGGTCACTGCTGCGTGGATAACACCCACTGCACATTTCTCATTGCACTGTGGATTTCTGCACTTAGCCAATGCAGCTGTAGCACGTACCAGCAATAGGTGGCACTCCTGAGGGAAGCTACGATCCCATGCAACCTACGGGATGCGAACACAGCTCACCACCTGCCCACTCAAAACCTGCTCATGTCATCATGCCTGTACATGATGGACGTGTGTTCTTCATTAGCTGCACTAGCATACAGTGCATCCATCATCCCTGCTGAAGATGGAGGGAAGGTAGTACCCAACAGCAGGGAGGCAATTACTCCTCACATTGCTCATAGCTATCTCTGAAGGTGGGAATGCCTCTATCCCATTCCCTCCCAGTGCAGCATTGAATGGCTGAGCTAAACTCATGCAATTTTCTGACCTCATCACAGTTTTCCACTACTTACAGTGGGGCTACAAAGAAGACAGAGGCTCTCTCTTCACAAGGAGCCACACGGAGAAGACAGAGGGCAACAGGTTGCACCAGGAAAGGTTTCATCTCATTATAGCGAAGACGTTTTTTACAGTCAGAACCAACCAATCACTGGAACAATCTCCTCAGGGACATGGTAGAGTGCCCTTCACTGGAGGTTTTCAAGATGCAGCTGGACAGGGTACTAGATAATCTCATGTAGGCTCACTTTCCCATGAGAGGTTCGACCAGGTGATCATGTGAGGTCATTTCCAAGCTGGGCTGTTCGATGGTTACTGACTGTTTGCGTCAAAACAAGGTGGAGGAGAAGCTCACGTGGGCAGGCACCAGTCTTACCTTGGAGAAAGCAACTGAAATCTGTCAACAGTATGAGCTACCTTTACCTGGCTCTGTGCACTTGGCTTCCCTTCCACGCTGTGCTACAGGAGTTACCAGTAGGTTATACCAATTTGATAAACTTTGCACTGGAGAAGAGGAGAAAAGACACCCTTACACCTAACTCAGAGCTGGACATGAGTAAAATAGCACCAGTCAGAGGTACTGCACAGTCTGACATTGTCTTCCTCAGGTAAGCACCTAAGATTTAAGCACCCTCTTCCCCATACATACACATACCACCTCAGAGACAACTGTGCCCAAGACAGAGCAGGGAGCCTTATACAACAGTTAAGCATAGAGGTGTTTTAAGAGACCATTTATTAAGTAAGACAGTAAGTGTCTGCAAGCATCTTTCCAGTTCTTTTCTGTGCAAAGGTAATTGAACATCAACCATCACCGAACCAACCATTTGATTTTGCAAAATCAGTAGCACTGGTCACTTATGCAAAGAATGTTTAAGAACAGATTTAAGAATATGAAGATGTCGCCTTTAGATGTCACCTTTCAGCCACTAACTACTGTCTCTCCAGATACACAGAGTTATTCAGTGGATATTTTTAACCCCCAACATCTGGAGTACAGCCCTTGTCCACCTTTACTCACAGGATATGACACTGCACGTTCATTGTGGGACAGGAGCTCTGATGAGGGCTGCTTTACTTACTCCGGGCTAAGCACACAAAAAGAACATTTTCTTGTGAATATGATATATATTAGGGTGCTAGTGTGATTTCAATAGCCAGTTTTAAAAATAGTTTGTACCTGCAGCATGTGTACTTTAGCATGCAAATTCCCACAGTCTTTTAGAGGAAAATTTTAAAAATTCCTCTCCATAAATATTTAAACGTACCTATGCTTTCAAGTATGTGAAGATGTGTCTTTTAATGTCTTTAATGTCCTGCATGAACAGGACCTGTGACAAGAAAACAATGCTGACAGAAACTCAAAAATGCCCCTTTGAGGCTGGTAGTCCAAGGTCTAATTCACAAATTGCTATTTGGAACTCTGCACCATCTATAGATATAAAACATTAAATGTAGTTAATGTTCACTGACATTATAGAGTTCTTGAATCGTGCTTAGTTTATACCTGTAATTAAACAATGGGGTAGATAGAAATAAATTAGGTTAATACAATATAAACAATAAGATAATCTAGTGTATATTGCTTAACTATTTTTCAAGTATTTCTTGACATTTCATTTCTCCAGGACTAAATTTGCTCTGCCTTTGTTTTCTCCTCAGATAAACGTGCCTAGTATAAGAAAAAATACACATACATTCTACAGACAAAATATGTAACGTGGATTAGCTGATCTGCAATAAGGCTTTCATGTGGGTTTTTTCTTTTTTTTTTCTTTCTTTTGTTTGCTAATAGTTATTTCAGTTAGTAAGAAAAAAAATTTAAACCTAATCATTTTTCTGACTATAAAGCATTTATAATAACAAAGATAAATTATTTTAACAATTTGATATTAATAACTTGAATTTCATTTATAGTACATAAAGGTCAGTTGTTTACTGGTATTTCCCTAAGAATCATCTTCGATATTTTCCTTTTTTTAAATTGCTTATCAAAAGGTACTGCCTATACCCTGTCTTTAAGTTAAATTAATAGTGACCTGATTTTAATCAGTGCTCCTGTTTTAATCACAGAAATTATCAGATCTCACTAAATTAAAGGAAAACATATTTCTTATTTTGCCATGCGAAGATAATAAAACTGATACAAGCGAGTGCTGCAGACCATGTTCTTTGATGCTGCCATGTTCGTCTGTGGTTTTCTTCAGTCACAGCTCTGGCTTGGGCTACTTTAGAAGGCAGGATACAAAAACATATAATCTAATGATATACCATCCTACAGCAACTCCCTTCTATTATAAAAACACTGTGTTGTTATAGAGATCGAAGATTATTATTTGATTCTAAAAGATATCACACCACATCTAAGCCTATCGATGATACAGAATGATGAAATGTATTTTCTCCGATTATTTGTTTGTTAAATTACGTTGATTTTATTATACTTGTGAATAATAGACTAATACTCTTTTGCTAACAGTAAATATCCAGTCTCCGATCTCACAAATCCAGCATGTGCTTGCACAGATACAGCAAGAATGTACAGTTAGTCATTGGAAAGGAGAGCTGGCAAGCTTCAGAGGAAAGGTCTGTAAAACAGGGTGAACTGCTGATCTGCAGCAATATCAAAAAGAAAAAAGCTGGTCAGCAAACTCCTTATGGGAACAGCTGAGCTGATTCTCCCTTTTTAAACATTCATTGGATTTTCTCCCCCAGTTATAAGCCCTTTTTTTCACATTAGGTGTTTCTCGTGAGTGCTGCCCTCCGGCAAGTCATGTGGAGAATCAGCCGCACCCTCTGCTCAGCCGGCTCTGCAGAGCAGAGGCATCAGTAAAATCAGTGTCGTAACCATCCAGTGTTGTACGGTCACGTACGTGTGTGGGCTGCTGAATTTCAGCGTGCGACCTGTTAAGTTTAATACAACAGCCAGTGCTATATCCAGTAAGAGACACGCCTTCTGACATTTGCTGTGTTTTGAAAGGAAGAAAGGGTTTGCTGCCCACTCGAGGGCTCTTTCTAGCCCAGTTTTCACACTACCTTCACAATACCCCACACGCTTGATTCAACTGTACGTTACACACGCACCAAAGCAGCCAAGATGCGAAACCTCAGAGGTGGCTGCCGGCTGCCAGGAGAACTGCGTGGCAATTAGGCTACCCCGCGACCGACACCTTCTGAAGGGAAGGTGTGGGTGCTGGCAGCATTTCTGACAGGGTTATTTCAAGCAATTCAAATAATAAAAAAAAATGAGCATTCTTTTTACCTTTCGTGTCTTTATTTGCTATCTCATTACAACTTAATCACTTTCTTGCACAGTTTTTATATAATCACAGAGTTAATTTAAAATTTATTAATTTTTGCATCCGGCCAAAATGTAGGGTACTCCAGTTAGGGAGATTGGTGAAAGAATCAGTCAGTGATGTAATTTGTTTAAAAAAAAAAAAAAAAAAAAAAAAGTAAAAATGCTTAATTTCCATGAAATGGAAGAAACAAAAGCCAGAAGACTGATCCCAGTCTGAAGCCTCTTTAAATCAGTATATCGCCCACAAGAGCTCTAATTTTTTTCTTGGGGCCACACGGTTGATGTTTTTATAACTGTTCCCATCATTTCCTTTAATCTATTCTCAGGATTTTCTCTTTTTCCCCTGCAGACACAGAAACGCCCTCAGAACTTTCACAAGTGAAAGACCTTCACCTACATCTGACTTCCACGCACCAACACCCGAGATGAGGATTATCACAGCTCCAGCTTTCTGTGTACGTAGAAGGAATTCAGTGACTTCTTGAAGTTATGTTAAATGAAAGGTGGTGGTCACATCCAACCCACAGTTCCTCTGCTCTCAACTCTCTACACATGGACACGCTTTACTACCAACACGAGTAATCACATCTTGACTCTTTTTCGTAAAAACCACCTTAGGACACGTCACTTCATCCTCTCGTTACATGGACTCCAGCTGTGCTTATGCAACATCCGCTCAAAGACTAGGAAGAGTTCCCAATAAACTGACCACTGAGACAGACTTTCTTTAATTGCCTTCAGCCTCTGATTTTGCATATCACTATGAGAAAGGAGATCACTCTAAGACAGCAGACAGCTCTGCCAGCAGTCATGTGTTTCTGCAGAAAAAAAACTACTTTCTGTTTTGCTTCGCTCTAAGTAAGATGACTGGATGTGGGCTTTGAGGACCATTTTCTCAAGATTGCTTTTTAGAAATTTCTCCATGTTGCCAGTCGCTGTAAGCTATGCAGGGGATTAGATCCTGGCCTAGGAAAAATCCTGGATGTCTCCTGCAGAAAAACCTCTGCTTTTGCATTTCACTTGCAAGAATACGCATAATGGGCACAAAGTCTCTGCTGTTGTAATGGGCACAACTCCACAGGCTTTAATGACATTTTGCATATTTATGTTACGAAAAAGTTTGGCTCAGAGTGAATTTTGCCATTAGAGGCAGGAGCTCTGGATACTGAGAGCTCAGTTGACTCCAAAACCATGTACAGAGACTGAGGATACTGTAGGGGCTGGTTTGCAAACCATAGGTATGTAACACAGTTAAAAGACAGAACAGCAACACAAAGTGCAATAAAAAGTCAGATGCAAGACGCACTCCACGGACTCACTCTCACAGCATAAATGTATGGTATGCACCACTTTTGCACAATGCTGACTAGCAAACCTTATTAACATTGCAGTATTCTCTCACTGCCCTGAAGCAAAACAGGAAAGTACGGTCAATCTTACATACATAGGATGGGGGGAGGAAGGGAAGGAGTGGAATTTATCTCTGCTTTTGAGATATTTCACGTTAATGGGCACTAGAAAAAATGGATCAACAACTTCAGTATTGCAAATCCCCTGCTTCTCAGCTCCCAGATCTGCTTCAAAATTATCTCAACCTTCTGCCTCAGCGCACATTGAGTCCATAGGGACCAAGAACAGAGCAAAGTCTATTGCCATCCAGCGCTCCTATAACAAGCACTTACTGCTGACTCCTTTCCTTTTCTGGTGGCGGTTGTTGAGGTACGAAAATTGCCAGAGGTAATTGGAAGTATGATGTACTGCTGAGCCTCACAGTGATCTAAGAGTAGCTGAGAACATCAGCATAGTAGTTTTATTGTCTGTCTCCTGGTGTCTATAAATCCCAGTTTTTACTACCTTTGTTTCCATCATGCCAATCAAAGGCTTGATTGCCCAAGGAATAAATTACCAGATAAATCACTATTTGGAAACATTGCTCTCTCTTTGACAGTGCCTTATTGCTTGTGACATCGTATGCATATTCTACAGTACCACTATGCAAGGCGTTTCAGAAATAGCCCAGATTTCTATGTGATGTCATAACACAGAAAAAGGATAACATTACCTCTAGAGAGTGCAACACAAGTGTCATGCGCAGGTGGATAGAAATGTGCATTGCAGAAAGGAGAGCTCATTAATGTGGGGACAACAGGGGAGAAGGGAGAGGGCACTCTGCCTCATAATGCAGCTTGGTATGATGAGAAAGCACTTACCTGGCAGCAAAGGTTATTGTAACAGGCTTAGTGGAAGACATTATGGACTTGGTAGGACGTACGTGTGCGGCACACTGTCGGTGCAGTACAGGGAAGTTGAAGGCAAAATGTAGTGTCAAACAAATTAAATATCTAGATCTAAATAACTGCAAGAACTTCAGAATCTTTTAATTCCCTCTGGGGGAACTTATTTTGTCTGCTGTGTAAAAGGTGTCTCTAATAGTAGTTAAAACACCCTTCTTGGACAGTTACTAAACCTTCCACAGGCCTGCACCAGGGTTGTTTTAAAAACCATTAGGATAAATATAGAAAGCATTGGAACAGGCTGCCCAGGGAAGTGGTTGAGTCACCATCTCTGCAAGGTATTTAAAAGACGTGTAGATGTTGTGCTCAGGGACATGGTTTAGTGGTGGACTTGGCAGTGCTAGGTTAATGGTTAGACTTGATGATCTTAAAGGTCTTTCCCAACCTAAATGGTTCTATGACTACCATAAGCAGTCATGAAAGTGTATAGTTTTTTTAAAATGTCCATGCGATCGAGTGCTGGTGTACACGGAAATGTTTAATGCACTTTCTGCACCTGCTACAGCTGACATGCAAGAAGGCTGCAAAATGTAGTGCAATTTAGATTAATGCACCAAAGAGAAACTAAAGATAATTTTGCAAGTTTTTGGCCATCTGAGAATCAGGACACATGTGTCTGAGAGCATTAAGTGTGATTTCACTTCTTGAAATACGTGTTTTTGGACATCAAACTGATCCATCGACAAACTACTGTGCCTTTTACCTGTTATATACTCTGTTTTTAAATGTACCTTCTAGCAACCAGTCTTCATTTACTAGCCTGAGCATTGTCATGGCTGTGGGAAGCTTTAGTTTCAATTCCCCCAGCTAAGATAGAGATAACTCAAGCACTTTCTGTGGGCTACTGTTTTAACAGTTATGGCTATGTAAAAGGTGGTTCTAGCCTTGCAATTTGGAAAGCACTCCAGGCTTTCTGTAAGCACTTGAGGCATGCTAAGATCATATCTAACAAATTGAGTTCCTTGGGGTACTTTGGTGTAGGAATACTTAGCTTTTGAATTTTAAAATGGAGGCAGGCATTTAGGCATCTGGGTCCATCAATACAGAAGCACTCTGGGCATGCAAAGAACAAGAACTTAAAGCTACAAAAGAAGGAGCAACCTCAGAGGTTCAGACGTTTTCATGTCCCAGGACTGTGCTCTGAGCAGCAGGTTAGTACATATAGACCAGGGGATGTTAGATGTTTATGGCATTTTAGATATGTAGACAGTTAGGTGTGGGCTTCTTGGATTGCTCTATTATATCTAGTTGCCCCTGGATTGCACTGCAGGTACCTAGAGGGTACCCTGGATTTTATCCTTAGCAATTGACCTCGATGTCTGTAACATAAAGAGTGCATTGGTTTTCAATCTAATTTTTTAACGTCACCTAGCTTATAAGGGAGGTCTTTTAGTTTATTGTTGTTTTGTGTTTTTTTAAAAGGGAAAATTATGTGTTTCTAGACTTCACAGTACTTTGTTTTCATCTTATGAGGAAGCTGAGTGCCATATTCTCAGAGAGTAATTATAGAGTACATGAGGATTTGAAATAATCAGAAGCACATCCAGAAGTAAAAGTTTGGCACCATATTAATCTCTGATTTATGCCTGCATGTCCTTGTTCGCTAGGGTTCTGAAGGCATCCAGCAAAATATGTATAGGAATGTTTATTAGAAAATTCTGTTTTCCCAGACCCAAACCAAAAGGGAATGTTAAAGGAAAGTATAGGAAAGACTTGGTGTAAAACAGTAGGGAAAAGTATGGCAACATTTTCAGTCTTTTCCTGGAACCATGAGATACTGTCAATTACAAAAAAAAAAGATGGAGTTTAAACTAGAACCTTTGACAGTCCTAGGAGTTTAAAACTACTTGGCAAACAAAGCTGTTGAGTGCTTGGAGTTGTTTGGTGAAAGCAGAACCACAAATCAATTTCAATACAGGTATATTTTTACAGTTAAACTTGGTGTTTTTGCTGGGAGCAGCTTAATGTTTTTTGCCTAAAAGCACCACAGGCCCAGCACACTCACATGTTAGTTTTGCATGACAGAGCAGTGATACCATGTGGAAAAAAGTATATGCTGTAAAACTGATTTCCTACTTAAATGGTGCATGTACCACCCCTATAAAAATACTGCAAGATTTCTCACTTACTGAAGTGACTATTTCAAAAACTCTTATATTCTACCCGTCAAAAAAGCCTTGGTGTAATGTCTGTTGAGACTAAAATCCCCTGGAATTGACTTGAGGGCCTCAACTCTCAGTCAAAGTATACACCGGCATAGCTCCCACAGGCTTCAGTCAAAGCCATGCTAGTTTGTGGCAGGTAGCAATGGATTCTCGGGTCTGAGTTCTGAAAGGACTGGAACACTTCTTGCTATGTGCCAGCGAGCATTTGCGGCCGCACAGGCAGTGCTCAGGCAGGACTTGGGCCTTTTGGAAGATGCTCTTGAGAGTGTGGTTCTGTTTGCTGCTTCGGAAATCAGACCCTAGAACAGCTTGCTTTTTTTCATCTTTCACTTTCCATTTCTTCAGTCTTCATTTCATACCATTACGCACTTCGACCAATGCTGTTTCAGGCTGAATAATCCCCTGAGCTGCTTCTGTTTCACCTTTAAATGAAATAGGGTGGTGTTTGGCTACATTTCATAAAACCTGTCATTAGATTCAACATCTTAATGCATTACCTCATACTTGCCCCATTCCCACCATATCTTTGGGCTTGTCTACACTTAGAAGCTCATTCAAATTCAGGTGTGAAGTGCATTTAAAATGTAACAGACATTCCCAGTCACTCTGCCTGTGTCCGCGCAATCCAGGACAACTATGGGAAAAGGAGACACCGCACTCACTCCACTCCTAGAGGAAAGCTGGACAGCATTTGAGCTTCTACCTCTTCCTAAATAAAAGGAGACTGTAGCTAATTTCAGCAACAAATTCACTGCTGCGACACAGGCGATGCCCTTGAACTCTCTTGCCTGCTGCCTCCTCGCACTGTAGTTTTTGATCTCTTGAACCGTGCTCATTGCAGATGAGCAGGAGGGTTTGCATCTTCTGGAACTGGTGTCTCATGGGTCCGTCCAGACGAACCCCTGATTTGTGCTTGCTGGTGGCTGTGGGAGGTGGGATTTAATGACCTGGATCGTTTTGCTCAGTCTGCTATTCCTACTTGCTATGAGTGAACATGCAAAAGAAGCAATTCAGCTTTTGCTTTTCTCTTCGAGGCTGTTAGTAATTTACATGGATTTATGCTTTATTCTCTACAGAATCATCTGATTTGGAAAAGTGTTAGAAGCAGTATTAAATTGTCTAAGCACATTTTAAAGAATTCTCAAACCAAGATTCTGATGGCAGAGGCATCTGTGAATATTTAGGATAAACCTCACATTCAGATTCCTTGAATTCATAGTTTTCTTCTATTTTTGCTCCTTACTCAGCTAAACAAGCACAGTATTTTCCAATACCACTTTTTGACCGTGGAAGAGATATATTCCTAATTAGCTTCTGGTTCTGCAGAACATTAAGTGGTCCTCCTCTATTTTATGGCTCTAATGCAAACTTCAGACAAATAAGGTGTAAAATAAACTGAACACTATCTAGTGTTGCCCAGTTATTTAGACATAATGTAAAAAGGGAGTAGGTTTGTTTTAGAAGAAGTAGCAATGAAGTATGCAATGATTTCCCAAGACAAACAATTTCCAGTCTCTTTAAAATGTTTGTATTATTCACTTCTCCACTTAAATGGAAAGAAGCCCGATTCTTTTATATTTATATTTAAAATATACAGGTTAGATTTTTGGAGAAATTGCTACCCTAACTGTTGTTCACTGTACATGTAATTTTTTAAGGGAGAATACACTTTTTCATAGCTGCAGTTAAGCTATTATACAACACATCTAACTGCTTGCATTAAAGTAAGACTTCTTCATCTTAACTACATTCTTAATGTATAGATAATATAACTACATACTTAATGACAACTTTTGCATTCAGATCTAATTACAGAATCCTAAAAGAAGTGTTTATATTTTTTTCAAGTATAATATTAAGTCAGAAAAACATTTCATCACATCTAAAGATATTTCCTTAAAGGACCAAATTAAGTAGATTACGCCCACAATGTCATTATGAATGGTTTAGCACAGAAAAATAAAAATGAAAGCCAGTATGTTTTTGTACAGTTTGGAAAATATTGAGTAATAAAAACAGTCCAACATGAAAGAACGTGTCTTATGAGACAGCATTAAAAAAGCACACAAGAAGACACAGGCAGGAACTACCTATCAGTGCACTGAAGCCAATGGATGCTGCACCGCTGACCACATTGAGCCTATTACCTTACCTCAAAAGGGAAAATCCTTTCAGTCCTTACCTGCACACTAGTAAGAGTGGTGTATTGATAAGCTTTGACTACCAGGTAATTGGCTTCTATATCTATTATCCCCAGGATCATGTACTTCCACCATCTCCTTTTCAAAATTGCCAGCAAGTTTTCTTCTCCTGTGGTAATAAACAACAAGAAGAATTATGTAAAAGAGTTAGGTTTACATGCACAAAATACCTGCCTGGCAAGAGAAATTATCTAGAAGATCTCTTGCATTTATAATGCACAGTTGAGAAGCACCATATGTAACTAGGTACTGCAAGGAGGTGAAAACTAACACACTCTATTTGTCTCGCAGATATTACGCCAGCTTGGTGAAGTAGTATGTAAGGGTCAGAATGTCACTTCACTTAATACATAAACAACGCCGGGAAAAATAAGTGCAGCTTGAGCAGACTGTAAATGTGTTCTTAGTTTTTACTTCTATATATACACATACATGATGCTAAAGAATAGAGCAGTTGATTACATACATTTATACTTTCCATACATACTGATAAATGTTGCATCACACATGATGCAAGAGGCTTTTGCCAGAGTGGGAGATTACCAGTATTTGCAAATTTGCAAATCTAATGGAATATTAAAGCAGGAGAGCATCACCTGTGGGCAGATTACAGATCCTGTTCCAAGGATGGTTATTATGATCCTAGAAGTTCAAAACATCAGACTTGTTTAGAGAAAGGCTGCACTGAGACAAACAGATTTTGCATGACAGGTTGCTCTGTTCCCAGGATCGATTTCTGAAGTAGGCAGGTTTGCTGCCTTCTAGGGAGCCCTGTCAATCACCCAGTACTTAATTTCTACCATGTGAAGCCTGACAGTACAATATGGCCTGGAGATCAAATCCACAACTTTCAAAAGGTCAAAGCATTCCTCACGCTAGGCTAGGGATTATTATTGTTCTCCCTTCAAAAGAAACCAGCTCATTAGTGAGGGTGGGCAAACCCGTTACTTATTTGCATTACAGCAAGCTCCAGACACGATGGGATCCTATTGTGAAAGGGGCTGGGCAAACTGAGTGTGACTGAACACAGTACAACTGGAGGTCTTTAAAAGTCTGTAGCCTCAACAGGGATCTAAGTAGGGTTGACCTCAACTGCCTAAGTACCATAAATGAAATTTGAACTCTCTTGCAAGTCTAAGAAAAACTCCACTCTTCTGAGAGTTGTTTGTGTTGCTGCAGCCTTTCTAAGTGCCTGTGATCGTCAAAATGAGTGGTGGAAAATACAGAAGAAAAGGAACGTTATTGCCAATTGCCACCAAAATTTGCTCAGGCTTCCCAATTCTCCCTCATCATTTTCCATCATCACAAGTGTGTTTGCTCTCTGCTTCAAATAGACCCAGTGATATATGGACTGCCATACCATCAGAAATGGCAGGCTATCTATAGTAGAGAAATACCTCATATCTTATAAGATGCAATCACAGAAAAATGGATAATTAATTCAAAAGTTGATTCAGAAATCTTAGATGTTAAATCTTGTCCCCACTGAGTGACTTTAATGGGTATTTACCTGAACAAAACATCTGAATCATTTGAATGTTTGTTCATTAACAGATGCTCACACATGCACACTTCCAGTGGGATATTATTAGGCAACAACCTAATTATTTGTTAAAGTGATAATGACACTGAGTGCAAAACTGTAAGTGCCAAAAAGCTTTCCTTCCTCTCTTTCCTTCCATCCCTTCTCCTTTTTTTCTTTCTTTCTCTTTCAGTAAGCAGCAGATAAATAGCAGGAACAAGGTGGTGAGAAGGCTAAATTATTTAAGACCCTAAATAAGGAATTAGTACATTCCACCATACCACACTTTCCTGTTACCACTGACTCACAGGAGAACTCACGAAAAAGAAAATCCCACCCTTCAGACATGAATTATGACTACATTGATGTATTTGTTACAATGATTTCAGCATGCAGAAAGAGGAATATTTTAGACCTTATTTTTTAATACATTTAGGGAGGTATTTTTAAAAAAGCATTTGAGGTTAGATGTCCTCATTCTTACTAAAATCAGTGTAAAACATGCAGATAGATTCTTTCCAGGTGTTGAAACTATATCTCAAATTTTTATGCTGCCCAGATAATACCTTTAAAACACCAATTGGAAAACTTCAATGCAATGGAATGGCATGGTTAACATTTCAGAGTGATTTTTTTGTTTTAATTGTAAAGAGAAAGTTTAAAAATCAAAGATGTCAAACTGCAGTCTCTGTTCCAAAGTGAAAATCCCACCTGAGTCTGTTTTTCTTGCAGGAGGATCTTGGTGGTACCTACAAAGCAGAAGGAAGCAGCAGGCTCAAGAACCGCACTGTCATTATGTTGCCTGAGCAAGGACTACGGACACACCTCAAGGACTCTTTTGGTGCCTTTGGTTTACCAGCGCCTTCTTTCTCCAGCTTCAATTTCCAACCACAGATCACTGTACTGATCAGATATGGCCAAACAAGTTAGCTTTAAAAATGAATGTATGGCCATGACTTGCATGGTTAATGGGTAAAGTCAGAGTTTCCAGAGATGGAAATTAAATCTTCCGCAATTTTAACTGACATACATGGTTTTCTCTTTTGCTTTCTTAATTCTTTCTTTGCTAATTACAGAAATAATAAAAATATCTGGCAAGAGGTATTTTATCTTTGATACACAGCTCTGAGATGTTCCAAACTGCAACATATCAGGTTCAGCTGAGAAGCCTTGGCAGAGCAAAAAGCAATGCCAAAGTGAATTTATGCAGGACCCGTGCAGCTCTGATGAACATTGGTTTAGCTTCACAGTGAGTGTCTTTGTTGTGCCCAGTGGAAAGCAGGGAGATACACAGGCATTCAGCGTGACAGAAATAAAATAGAGAATTTGTTCCTGGAAAAAAAGTCTTGTGCGGGAGCTACATCTTTCTCTGTGGAACATACTTAGTCTTCGCTTCCACTCACTTGCTGCATCTCCTGTTACTCAGTGTGTAAGAAAGGTTTGGCTTCTGACCAGGGTCCCTCTGCCCACATTATTATTGTTTATCATCAATATATCAGTTGTGCACATCTAGAAGCATTAGCAAAACTGAGGGACCCCATTTGAGGGTATATCTGAGCCAAAGGCAATGCATGTTTAACGTTGCTAATCTGGGGACTGTTTTTTGTTTACCATGCTCTATTTCTTTGGCATTCTCATCACAATTCATAGAAGGGAATGAATCATCCCTTAAAGTGGAAGACTTTCTGGGGAGAAGAGCAGGAGAAAGATGATCATCTGCAGTGAGTGTCCACCCAATGCTATGGACAAATCAAGGAAGAGGTGGGTGAGTCCTAGTTTTGACATGGGGCTGAAATACTAACTTTTGCAAGAGTGACCCAGTAGACGGTAACCACCGAAGACAGCCTGCAGAAGGTGTGGGCTGCCAGCAGGACAAGACCTCTGTACAGCAATCACAGATGGGCGTCCTTGGGGAATTCAGACAACAAGGAGAAAGGAAGTGGGAGTTAGGGACGTAAAGTGGGAAGCCTTGACTTAATTTGGGAAGAATAAAATGAGAAGCAGAGGGAATCAAAAGCTTCATTCAAAAGTCTGCATCCTGAATAGAAATAAACATCACCTTTGCATAAAAACAAAGTGGGGGAAATACATCACAATTAAAACCAGAACAAAGAGACAATCTGGGGTTTTTTTATTTCCCTTGACAACAACTCAAAGCAAACTAATTAATCAGGTATTTTGAGTTGTAAGCATTGTAGGCCAGAAGGACCGAACGTAGATGCCTACACCTGAACTAGCTGATAAGGCATTTTTTAAGCATTTTCACCTAACACATTCCAGACAAATTGTTTATGATGAGATAACCGGTGTTTTGAAAATAAACATCTCTCCCACTGTAAAGTGAAGAGAGATTATGTCAGATTGTGTGTTTCTGTTATAATCTCAATCGGACTGTGACTAAGGCTTCCAGCCAGTCATATAAACAAATACTAAAACAGAGAGAGTGTAGGTTAGCTTAAAGGCAACATTTCCAGCGAGCCAACAGCACATATTGTTGTTGGTGAATATGCATTTATATGAGTGCACAGAGTAATGCTATCCTCAGATAGTGCGATCTTTTGATGGAGAACCCCTTTCAAAAATCACCCAAACCCCTAACTTCTGTCAGCACTCGAGCTTTTGAAAATGTAAGCCTTAATATTCAGTCTAACCCAAATGTAATGTAGATTTAAAAGCAAATTGCATGCTAAGAATCTTTTAAGATTCAGAAGCCCAACATCCTGTTAACAGAGAGAATTACAAACCCTGTCTCTTTACCCTTTCTAGAAGAGCATTAGATTTTAGATTTTCTATGAATTTTGGAGTGAGCCACACACTTGACAGTTATATATACAGAGGAGCTCTCAGTGTTTGGAAAAAAGCTACAGCTTTGCTTCTGCTGGCTCAAATTAAAAATCAACAAATAAGCCGCTTTGTAGAAGAGATGATTTTACATCATATAATAAGGATTTACCCCTGGGGGGTTACAAAATTAAAAAGAAATTAGAGAGAAAATTAAAAAAGGCTTTAGCTGTGCAGTGTCTACCAAAAATACTTATATACATGCGCAAAAACCTTTTCACATTCACCCACACAGCCACAAAGGTACAATAAAAAAACCCAACAGTCATTCAGACAGCAATTTCCCAATTATTTGTGTGTGGGCTTGGGACACAGGTAGAATAACAGCGCTGCTAGACCACAAAATAAGCATATTGCTTTTCTCACTCATCCACTGCAGTCTCTCCCTTTTAATTCAGATGACAACTTGCTATTTAGATCGGGATGATCAAAGGAGCTGTGGTCTCCTTCGGCTTTACAGCGCAGAGCTCAGCGTGTGCAGGAGACTCGCACGGGGGAAGGCAGTGTGGAGAGGGAGGGCTGCCGGCCACGCTGGTCCTCCCTGCCTCTAACAGGAGCGTCCGTGTCAAGTGCTACATGGTGAAGGGGCAAAAGTCTCACAGAGGATGAACATTATACCAAAATTTACTTATTACCGCTTTCTTTGAAAAAGAATCTCAGTAACAAAGCACAGTTATGGGTTAAGCGCTTCTTTTCCGTTTTCACACATTATAGTGAGTCTTGCAGATACAGAACTTCACCAGTAACAACATCGCTTCTCTACGAACTTTGTAGCCATCCAGCCCTGCTGCAGGACCAGGGGAAGGAGACAGTCAAATGGGGTAATACCGTGTAGAGGTAACACAGATCTCTGTATTACTTCGCCAAGAGGCTCCCACGCCTGAACAATAAAACCTTGCTTGTCTCCTGCTTGGCCAAGCTGCTGGTTCAGGGGACATAAAGTCTGTTGTAGATGGCTTTCAGCTCTCCACAAAGCTCAAAAGAACTGTCCCTCTTCTGTGTGACTTTAAATCCTTGAACCCAGAATGGTTTCTTATTTCCTCGTATCTTATTTGTATTATTTATGACTACTGTATGGTAACACTGTTGCCTAAAGGCAAAACACCACCGCTGCTTAATTATTCACGCAATAGAGGAAATGCTCTCTTACAGGAATGCTCCTCCAGTCTACCCTCACAAAACACCTGAATACACTCTGTTCATCTTATGGATGTCTGCTTATAGCTGCACTGCTTTTGTCCTAGACCATGTTTTCAGTAAGCCTTTTTGGGAGACTTGGTAACTTCAGCTCCTTTGCCTCCTCAGAATACCTGACCTTATCCAACCTGACCTTATCCAGCGCTCCCTTCTGCTTCCGCTCCCGCGCTGGGAAACCTGAGTAACCCAGCGACAGGTCGCTGGTGTGACAGCCCCGAGCCACTGCTGCAAGCGGCTCCCGGGCCCTCCCGCTGCTGGCCACATGTTGCTGCCGCTTGCCCTGTGCCAGCACTGGTGCTTGTGGGGCTGCACGGTGAGCCAGGGCAAAGAACTGCCTGAAAAAAAAACCCAAAATTTTGGGTTTTCAGATCAGTTTTCAGACTGTCCCCTGAGCAGTCTGTGACCAAGTTACTGTTAGTCCTGTGGGGGGGGTAAGAAGCAAGGAACAGGGGACAACTCCCCCCTTCTCTGACCCAGGCTGAACCACCCTACCCGCCACAGGACGACAGCAGTCACAGGAGAAACCCGGCCGCCATCACCACCACGCTCGCTGCAGGCGTGCGGCGTACGACCAGGCCGCAGGTCTTCCTGCCCGATGTGCCAAATCGAACCCGCGCTGGGTGGTGCTGCTGAGGCGGAACGCAGTCACAGGGCGCAAGCTGGTGTCCAGGCCTCGCCGGCGAGAAGATACGTCACGGGAATGCGTTTCACCTTCTTGGGAAGTAAGTCTTATTTACCAGTCACAATCAACATGACTTTTAAGTTTTGAAAGGGTTCTATTTATTTTTGTTGTCTGTTTCAACTCTGTAGTGTTTGAACGTCTACCTATCAAACTAACATTTATTCGGCTGGCCCTTTAGAAAAAGGTATTCTATATAACCTTTGATCTCCAGATTATCATAGGAGTAACACAAACTGAAGGTAAGGTTTGTGCCCTTTCTGTCTGCTACTTTTATCATTTTGATCCTCCTCTTTTCTGTAATATGCTTAGCCTATTAACATGGCATAACAGAGCTTTCCAGTTACTAAATTACAAGCTCATCTGAAGTATTTAGACTTGCTATTTTCTTTTAGAAATTTTGCAAATCAGTCTGGTTTGGCCCTGGATGTAAATTGCAATAGTTGAAGTCAGATCTAGAAATTTGAACATGCATTTTCATAAACCATGAGAGGATTAATTTCTGCTGCCTTGATTTTGATCCAGCCTAAGCTCTGTGGTTAGATCTGATAATCTTTAAATGTCTTCATGTTTCATGAGATTACTGGTCATACAATTTACTTTCAAGAGTAAATTAAAACTAAAACTGCAACAACAAAGTAGTTGGTGATTTTGCAGATGCCTCAGTTTCTCTCTCCCTGCCTGCCCACCAGATTACATAGTTTTTTCCCTTGGTGGCAGACACAATGCTGTAAGTTCCTGCCATGACCCACTGCAAGAAACAGCCCACGTCAAGTGCCATGTAAGACCTGAAGAAAGCTCTGAACGGTGCACCATTTTAAAAAAAAAAAAACAGACCTCTCAACTCCCAGCCCTTTAAAATGTCAAGAGAAAAAACACTGCTACATTTCTAGCACGCAGATTTTTCGTTTAAGTTGTTTTATCTCCCAGCATAAACTTAGGTAGGCACCTTTCCTGAAATGGCAGACTGCATCCTGGGAGAAGCATTCGTACCTCTGTAACGCAGAGGGACACAAGCACACCCAGAAGAAGAGCCTTCCCTCAAACCTGAGATTCGATCATGTCCTTATGTCTCTACGCATGAAGTTTTCAAAATTAATTTCCTATCTACAGTACTCTCAGCTTACCTCCGAGCTAACACTGTAGCCTGCCAGCTTTCGGGGTTAAATCTGTCTCACTCTCACAAGGAACTACTTCAAAACAATCCTATTACTTTACTCTGTAAGCTCTGCAGTCAGGCTCCTTTTTCCAAGTTTATCTTATTTTATCTAGTGTGAAGCTGCTTACAGCACTGCAAAGAAACGTTTTCAGCAGAAAAAAAAAATCTGAGTTTCAAATTTGCCAGAGCGTTAGTGAAATTAAAGAGATCTGTATATATCTCTGTATCTCTGTATATCATTTATAAATGTGTTCTTTGCATGAATAATTTATCCTCTTGGATAATCTTGAGCATGTTAATCACATTCACAAGACTTACTTACAGTCAAATTATATTAAAAGAAATAATGTTCATTGTTTAAGGCAGAGGAATCAGTTAGGGTACATGAGCTTGCTTCTCCCCCCCACCCCCCCCCCCCCT
>NW_010514083.1:54088-59358 GCF_000687285.1 Phaethon lepturus
ACAAAAAGTTGGTCCAGCCACCTACTCCCTCTGTGACATTTTTTCCCCCAGCAGACAGATATGAATAATGAACTATCTACTTATTATTCATGATTCCTATAATGTGTATTCCCCAAAGCATGAGATTTGCCTGAGATACTAAAAAAAATAAAAGACACACTGCAAATTGTCATTATTATTAACCACCCATAGATCAAGCAGATCCAACTGTAGATGAATTTCTAGCCTTGTCTCTAGAAGACAATAAGAAGAGAATAAGGAAGTCAAGGAGTGTGTATCTTTCTCTGTTCCCCATCAATAATGTTTGGGCACACTGATCCAATTCAAATCTAATCTGACACAGACCGACCAGAGATATTAGTTCCTACAGGTTTAACGTGAATAGGTAACTGAGCAGAACTGAGAGAAAACCTAACATCACCACCACTAAGTATGGGCTCGGAGGTAAACTCACTACTTATCACACACCAGTCTGGACTCTCCATCTTTTTAGGCACCAGCTCATTCAACATAAGATGTAAGTCCCTCAGAGACCAGGTGATGCTGGTTCTGGGACCAACCAAACTACTACCTAGTAGTACCAGGTGCTGGCATGAAATACAAGCAAGGACCGTATACATGGTAAGCATGAAAGAAAATCTGCTTTTTACAGGTTATGAAACATAAAGATAGCTATTAAGAAAGAAATCTGTCTGCTGATGACTACTAAGAGGATAGTAGTATTAAGAGGAAAAAGGCTTTTGGTGAAGAACTGAAAACGGGACTGCTGTCTTTTGTAGTATGAACACTATGGGAACATACACACTCCAATACTGTGACAATTCTTGTTAGTTTAGCAACAACTAAACTAACATTTAAAAGAGCATTTTAAAGTAGAATAAGATGGGCAGCAGAAGCACTGCTGGCAGAATTAAAACTTTATCTGGAGTCAGGAGTGTTAACCGAAAACGTATAAAATCCTAATACCCAGCACTATTTCATGTCATTGCCCTGGGCCAAGGGGAGAGCTGAAGAGTTCAGAATACATTAGGGCTGGATGGCTGAAGATAAATATGGCTTTGCAGATGCTCCGTGATCTCTAGAGGTATTTCAATATTCTTCTGTGTTAAAAGGCTGCAAATACGCACTCAGCCCTCTTGGAGCATCTATTTGCGGCAGCAGCCGTGGGAAAAGCTAGTAGAGTTATTCCCCTAGTTATTCCCCTTCTGGGACTTCCCCCACACCACTGCTGGTGAACTGGAATAAGGTTTGCTAAACTTCCAGATTAAATATTAAATATTATCCCTGGAGGAATATAGAAGCTTTGGGAATGCGTTGCCATCGTGGGTTATGGTAAAAGCCTCACATCAGAATAACCACAGATTATTCAAGAAATGCCACTAATTATAGATGAAGCAGAAAATGTAGGAGCTGCCACTTGGTTAAAGCAACTGTGGGGCCAGTCCAGGACACTTCTTGTCTCCAAGGTGACCAGCAGCAAAAGCACAAGAGAAGTATGCAAGACACACCAACCCACTGTGGCTCCTTCATTGTTGGCCACAGCATGAGCACCTTGTTTTATGCATGGCAGTAATTCCAAAAGGCATGAGTAAACCCAGTTAAAAATAGAGAAAATGCGGGCATGAGCACATAGAAATATGTGAAACACAACAGCTTCAAATAACACCCAGAGCTGGTGCATTCAATAAGTTGCCTATTTCATGATACTTTCAGGAGTCACACACACTGGAAAACTCAATGTTGCATCTATAATGATCAAAAGTAGCTAAGCCTCCCCCCATTTATATCCTTTGCAGCAAGACTACTAATGTATTTACTAAAAACATAAAACATCACTGAACCATGCTAATTAATCGGCATAAGGCATCACATAGATACCATGTCAACTAGACATTTATAGGCAATTCTGCTGAAGAAACTGGCTATTCATTATGACATAATCCTGAATGAGTTACCCAGAATAACCATTAAGATTAGAAATCAGGCCAGATTTTTTTTAGATAATGAGTTGTTTGGAGCAGGTGATATTTTGTTGCTTACCTGTTGTGTACCTAAAACAATGGGGTCTTGGTGGGACCTTTAGAAATTTAGCAATATTAGTATTGAATAAACAGATAAAAAAATCAGCACTATACATCCATATTATCTACATAAAGGAGCAAGCAATCTGGGAGACAACAGGAAGGATGGAGAGCAGCCCTGCACCCTGGGTAGTCACCATGCATGTACTTCTTTCCTCCTCAGCTGGCAGAACTGGGCCAGAAAAACTTTGCAATGGAGTCAGGTCTGTAATGTTTCTGGCAAGAAAAATACAAATTTTTCATGATTCCAACTCTGTAATAAGACAACTTACAGGTTTATGAAGCACTTCTAGCGTATGTATAGTCAGAATAGTATGTTTTCGTGTATTTCTTGACAGCTTTCACAAGCACAGTTGTCAGGATTAGCACGAAAGTGCAATCATACCCAGGAAGGTGGAGAGCTGTGCTGATTCAATAGAGTTCAGACATTGTTTTGCTCTAGATAGAACATTAAACATTAAGCAAATACTCAGCATGTATCAGCTTAGCTTCAGTAAATTGGTCAAAGCAGCTTTGTTAGTAGGGAATAAAGCTCACCTGGTATTGTTTTTGAGCAAAATAATGACTGGCATAGACAACCAGGATCTACAGACAAAGGAAATTTTGCATCTCTGCTTAGTGTAGTCTTAAGCTAGTCTATGAAGCCTGAAAAATACAGAATCTAACTATCGTAGCTGTGCAACTGAAATAATGAGGAGATTGAGAGTAGGACCGATGAGCAGTTAGGTGTTACACTAGCAAGCTGGAGGTCTGCAGTTCTCCAGAAGTCTGGCAAAAATTACCTGCAGTGGGATGTACAAACTGAGAGATATTCAGTCAGTGCGCTTATAACCTGAATTATGCATCTAGTGTTACTGATGACTGGAGATTTTCAATACCTTAAGCATGTGCACAAAGTAATTAACTGAAGATAACATGTATTAGCTTTCCATGGTAAAAGGCAATAGCCAATAAAAGTATGATAAAGAAATACAGGATCTCATCAAATACATATAATAAAGTATTGTAATTTAGATCCTCAGGTATCCTGTAGCAGGAAAGCTAATGTTACTCTGCTGCTGCTTAACCAATGTAAGAACAGTATTACACTTGCTACACTACCATAATAAGAGAAACATCAGTAATTCATCCAGTATGAAACCAAACTGTGCATCTTGGAAAAGCCAAGTGTGGTTTTAGGAAGAGTTGGTGCTAGGGGCAGAATTTGGAGCCAACACATAAGCAGGGTCTTATGGGCCCATTTGGGTCCAGTCCCAGGAGAGCTGGGGAGTCCTGGGAAGGCAAGAAGAGATCAGTGGGGGAAGCAGCAACTGGAAAAAGTGGCCAATACCCCTATCTTGGCTTCAGGGTAAATGCAAGTAGATTGCAGTGGTGTATTAAGATCCCCCCTGAAATAATCAGCACTTGGTGCTTGTCATCTCTGAAACTCTCAGTCACTTTCTGTACACTCTCCTGTAACGTATGGTACTGCATCATCTGGTGCTCAGCAGGGTGTACTAAAAGTTAAATGTCTTCCACTCCTCCCCACCAAGAATTCAAGAGAACGTGTATCTGAAAACACCGCTGAGAGGTACACAAACTTGAGACAGCAGCTGTGAGGAGTGACTGCACCTCTCTTGATCCCAGCTGATTGCCACACAGCTCAAAAAATCTCCAGCAATAAAAAAGCAGTGATACTTGCAATGAGCGACCTTATTACAGCAAAGTGTTTCCTTTACATGAATCCTGACTTAGAAGCAAATTGCTGAATACCTCACTGGTATTTATCTTACCATGTCGCCTGTGCTTTAACAGCAATTGACACAGTAGCCTTCCCACAACATTGAGAAATAACATCTAATTAGAAACATGCCTGCAGTCCTTTTTCAGGACAGGAAATACTAATGTGTTAGGAAGACATTCTGGCTGATAACTGCAACATGAAGTTCATGTGAAACTGCAGGGTTAGAGTAAGAGGAACTTGCAATCAAGTGCAATTAGCATCTAAGCAGAAATTCCATCAGCTGATGAGGTATCCAGCCATTAATGTGTGAATTATGACCATGTATCACAACTACAGGATGCTCCCTACACATCCAGCTGGTTAGTTAAACCAACAAAACCTTTACCGTCTTGCCGTCTATCATTGTGTTCAGGAGCACATCTTCCTATGCTTACAAGCATGTGTATCTGACTCAGACCCTACTGATGCTTTGACAATTTCATCATCCAGTTGTGAGTGAGTCATCGTTTTTCTCCTCTTCCCCGGTTCCACCGTTGAAGCCCAGGGGCAGTTCAGTCATGCAATGGCTGTTCAGCACATGAAAGAAGGGAGTCAATGCACCTTCCTAGCACAAGCTGGAGATACAACTGACAGAGCACTGAGGGCTGCAAAGCACAGGCAGCAAGCATTTTTGGTATTTTATATATGAGTGTCGTACTGATGCATCCAATGCTGAGCAATGCATCAGCACAATGCTTCAAGAAAAGGAAACTATCCCAAAAGTAGGGGTCACCTTACCAATTCCACCTCTCAGAAAACTCATCAGCACAGGCTGAATTAAGGTATATTGCACAAGATCAGCCAGTCAGAAAGCCTGAGCAAGCTATCTGACCCTCTCAGAGAAAAGATGTTACCTCAGTTTCAGTATGGAAGACTCAAACTTCATCATAAAGGCCATGATGGATAAGTATGAAATCTGTTTGCCAGCAACAGTAAAACATCCCCAGACTGTGAGAGAAGTAGAATAATAAGCTTTCAGGAAATGCAGTTAATATAATAATTCCCATAAAACACTGGGTGGCATCTAGCATCAAGAAAATCTTATTGCTGTGAAGAAAAGCTGGATGGAATTTTTTTATGGAAGACAATTCACAGGTGATGAACCTGCACATGAACCTGATGGAAAAAGGAGGTAGTAGCTGCTGCTGGTCCCTGAACTATAGAAGGAAAAGCCGAGGGTTCTGTAAGCCCATCAAACAAGAATGAAGGCACCTCTGAACATCGAGTAACTGTTCCCATTCTTTGATACTTAAATACACATTCATATTTTTTTTAAATTATGACCTTGATTTTCTGCAGCCTGGTGTCCAGTGAGTGCAACCTGGGTGAAGATGAGTTACACCTGCTTTGTCCAGCATGGTAATGGCTCCATGAAGTGCACAACAGCAGAGAGACAGGGCTCTCTGTAACAGCACTGGCTGGTTTCG
>NW_010514083.1:59370-74696 GCF_000687285.1 Phaethon lepturus
TTCCTGCTGTGAAGGCTCAGCCCTTTACTTTACTTAAAGCCAACTTTACTACTGACACCAAGACAAGCTATGCAACGTGAGTACAGGTTTCAGGTGACATTTATGCAGGGCGGCCCAGGTGAATTAGATCCTTTGGGATGTTCACACAGTTGTGGGTTTCTAGTTGCAAGCACCAGGCACTCTTCCAGTGAGAAACTCCCAAGAAGCAATTAAAATTTGATGGCACAAAATTCACTGTGCCAGACAGATGGCAGAGGAAGAGAATGAAGGTGGCACTTGGTCATAACTGTGCTGCTTGGACATATGCATTCACCTGTTAAAACCATGCATGCAGTACCTGCATAGGAAGGGGTGCTTATTTACCTTATTAGCCATAACATTAGGCTTATGCAAGAACTAGAAACATCCGATAGAGTTCTGCAAGCCACTGTGATTAACAGGCTGATCATGAGATCTCCATCAATCCCCAAGAAAGTTGTAGCCAACTATAGCCACAAGTGCACTAGTTCAAAAAGCCTGATCATTTAGGCCTGTTTATGGGGTTAATAACAATTTGTTTTGGTTTTAGGCATATAGATCTAGCTTTGTTTTCTAGATAGGAATAAGTAACAAGCCATTTTTAGTTCAAAAAATGGAAACTGTAAGTGCTGTCTCGTGTTGTGACAGCAAAAGACTACAGAGCTCTCCTGACAACTTCTCTTTCTATCTTTTGGTCTCTCCTTGCACCTTGCTCTGAATGTTGCTGAAATGGAATGTGTAATATTTAGGAAAAAAAACCAATCCTCCTTTAGGAGATGATGTTAGTTTGGATAAAATGGGTCAGTATATTTCACCTACATTTGGGCCATGGTATTATATGATTAGGTATCTCATCTTTACATTGGAAAAACAGCTTTAAACAAACAAACAAAATCCTCCAATATGTTGGTCCAGGAAAGCACACTCTAACAGGTGAGCAAGCTGTCCATAAACATATATGTCACAACCACACCCACTCGGATTTATGCCCAGTAATTTACACACCACACAAACAATACCATATGCAGATATTCTCTTGTACACTAGTTTAGTCAAGATATTGACCTACATAAGCTCATCTACTGCCAAATTCTGAGTTTCTTAAATGTGTAACATCCATCATAACTATTCAGGTCTGCTGTGATCTGTCTTACACATCTCCTCCAAAAAAATTCCTGCTTCAAAATAAATGATTTAATTTATAATTGCTTACCAGTGTACATAATTTGCAGATAGGGAAGGCTGAAAAAATCTTCCTGGGATTTAGACTTCTGCATCAATTTCACCAGTGAAAAAGCAATAAAATTTCCTTAGAAAAAATGAACATTTTTAATGAAAATTGAATAGTATCTCCAGTGAGGAGAAAATGTAAAAATGTCTGGATTAGAATTCTCATATATTTGTTTTAAAAGTTTGAGATTTCATTTTGGTTTTTAGTTAATTTTTTGTGTTTTTATTACTTATATGCTTTTTAATCATTTCATAGCAGCTCAGGATTAGCAATGTGGACCGATGGACTCATGGTCTGATACTAGTGTTATATAATCTATCAATATAGTAGTTAAAACACTTCTTTTTAATGAATGATCACTCTTTTTTAAAATATTAGAAAAAAAATAGAGACACTTTGACATTGAAAAGAAGATAAGTTTCCCTTAAGAGGTATCAAAATGAAATGAAATAAAAGAATATTGCAACTAATCATTAGTCATAAGACACAGAGATGTGGCTTTATCTTCTCAGGTCTCGATTCAAACCTTCTGCCTCACAGTGTGCACCCTCTGCCAGAGGACAGGGCTAAGGCAGATGGCTTCACCCAGGTAGGAAGGATATCAGCCATTCCCATTATTTTTTATCATCTTATCCCATCATATCATACACATCTCTACCCGCTGGAGGTATAGTGTTAGGTAAAGAATTAAGACTAAGTATTGGAAAGGACCATCCTTGGGTTTGATACCAACAAGCCTTTAACAGCTCTTGCAGTCAGAGTATTTTCTGAGTTGGAAACACACATGCAGATGTTTCCAAGTGTTGGTTTGATTTGCATTCGAGAAAATTCCAGCATTCAAATGCAAAATATCCCCCCCACAAATTATGCTCTCTCCTTTTTCCTGTTCACCTCATATACTGCTCTCCCCCTTTGTACTTTTTTCCAACCTTTGCATTGCTGACCTATTTTTTTAGATGCAAATATGAATGTTTCCTAAACCCCATGCCTGCCCTCATGGTCAGCCTGAAGCGATTCAGGTTGGCACCTTCTACCACGCCACCATTTGACTATGTTCAGCAAGTGGCACCAGGCTTGAACCAGACATTTTAGCTTCTGTGTCAGGAGTTGGCACATGGCTTTATGGTCACAAATCTGGCAGATTTACCTGCCCCAAACAGAAGAGAGCAGGGCCAGCTGTGTCCAGCTTCTGTGAGAAAAGCAGAATCTTCCCTTGCTTCTGAAAGGGGAAAGCAGCCATGGGAATAAATGCAACAAATACCTCCTGGCCTGGTGCACACCATATATCCACACTGCTTCATGCAAATATTTATTTTCCTCCTAGTCTCCTCTAAAATAATTTCAGATCAGATGGCTTTGTCTTCCAACAGAAGATAGCAGGAATTACGTTGAGCATAAACTCACCCAAAGAAAACAAGCACAACCTGCTCCATTTTCGGTACTTCTGTAATTCTAACTCTTGGCTATTGGATTTGAATCATTCAGTTTATGCTTTTGTCTTTTCCTCTCAAGACTAGCTATAACAGAGCTGTCTTCTCTTGGCCGGTGCTCGTCTGGGCAGCTGGGGCTGGGAGAAAGGAGGAGCGAGTGTGTTGTACCTCTGTGCGCATCCAAGTGTGGGTTAGCACAAGCACACTTCTGGTGAAGGAACTCTTCACACACATAATGCTCAGGGTGTCTTCGCATCTGGTCCTCTTCTGTCCTCCTGCAACAACACATTCCCATAACATGCGCCGGTGCGGGCCAGAAGCAGCAGAGGAGTGCAGCGACATACTTGTACCCTTTACTCCTCTGGGGCTCTTCCAGCTGCTGCTCCCTCCCGTACTCCTCCTTCCTCCCATCACTACCATGCAGCTGATCTTTTCTCCTCTGACACTTGACAACAACCCTGGGCCTTTTCCAAAAATTGATTTAAAAAAATAAAGTTTTCCAGCCAGCAGGGGACAAACAACTCAGCTGCTGAGAGTATCCATAGCACCCGGAGCACCACGAAGGCTCTGGCTAACTCTTCTCACCCCTATCTGCCTCACCAACGCTGCTGCTCTGGAAAGCCAGAGAAAGATACTCTCAGCCCAAGCAATAAACTCAACATAAAAATTAGGAGTTCGTCATGTCATTTTAAGAGCTACTTTACAGATACATGTGTTTACACTCACCCCACTGCAAAAATACTGGTAGGTGCTTAAATAGCAAGTTACAGGACTGGACAATGTCCCTTCCATTGCAAGCCAGGCTCTCCTTTGTTGGTAGAAGAGAAAATGTAAGCTGGAAAAGAAACTGTGAGATTTTGGAGCTGGAAGCATCAAGGGGGCAGAAAGCTCCTGCGTAACCACGGAAGTGTACCCAAATGCTAACACAGCATGCCTTCAGTATTTTCATTCTTTACATTTCTACTTCAATAAAAGAAGTTTCCCTTTCCCCTTAGTCACTGTTTCATGCTGTAACATGAAAACCTGGGGTTTCACATACAAACTTTATTTAGATGGGAGTGAAAGGAGATGAAGGATAGCACCTCTGATCTGAACGGTGACTGGAGTGTTGATTTTACAGAGGCACACATTTTAAATGCCACAGCATATTCATACCACTACACTGTGATAGCTTCAGCTGAACCACACTATGATTTCAGCATTTTAGGTGAATGCAAGCTTTCCTATCTAACTATTCCTGTTTTGGAATCGTGCTTTTCTTGAGGCCTATCTGGACATGAGGAAAACAAGCAGGGGAGGAGCCCCAATTCCCAGGCTTATGGTCTAAAAAGTAAAAATTGCTTGTTATATGGGTCTGAGAAACCCTGACTGGGAAAATGCATGTAATGAAACCTCCTGCCAGGTGAATTTCTCAGATCATCTGTCTTATAAATATTTGAAAAAACATATTCCAATTTTCCCTTTGCCATGGCTTGCCTTCTCCTCATGCAAGAGCTGTCACTGTGGAAATCTGTCCCTCCTGGCTTTCCAGGAGCGGCTGCCTGAAAAGGCCGTCAACCCAAAGTCTTTCACTCACCCAGTGTTTGAAAAGCTTTCAAACACTGGGAGTGGAGCTTCTGATACCAGGTTGTCAGCCCGGTGCGTACTCTGACAAGGGTTTGCTCTGCAAGACTCCTGCTCTTCCCCGCCACAGGTGCCACCGCTGCCTGGCTGCTGGAGCTGCCTGGCTCCGTGCCCCACGAGTCACTCTCCTGTCGACTCCCCCACCCACCCCTTCCCTGATTTTATTAATGAAACCTCAAGAAATGCCCTTTTCTCACATGCATGTTTAATTCCTCCTCCTTAGAGGCAGCTCACAAGTGCTCACGCTGGCATCCCCTGAGCTCTCATTTCTCGTCCACCTCCATGCCTAGCACTCCAACATAAGGCAGAGGTTGAGAAAGGGAGCAAGTGCCTTCCCAAATATTGCTATGCCTGCTTTATAGTTTTATCTTCAATGAACCTCTCTGGCCACCAGCCTGAGCATCAAGGTGCAATTTGAACAAACTGTTGTCATTTATATGTGACCTGCCACTATAGCTTTGCTGCTCTTTAGAGGGACATGGTCAGCTCTAACCACAAGAGTCATATTTAAGGAAGGAAAAGATTGTGATGAGTGTGTTAGCTTCCCTATATAATAATATCGTTCAAAACATATCTTTCAATAAAAATATCTTTCAAGCAGCGATATTGCTCTACAAAGCCTTTTGTACTTCAAATTCTCATCAACTCTATGACTCCTAAGAGCATTAGCCAAAGTTTGAGCAGTTCATCATCTCTGTTACATTCATTTACATGCTATTGGACTTGACACTGGATAATAAGGGCTTATCCAGCAATACTTCACTTTTTGACCTAGTAAATTTACTATAGGCCTTATTCTTTAAAGATACTCTCTTTGTTTGCTACCAATTGCCTTTTTTCTTGTAGCTTGAAGCAGCACTGGTTTCTAAATGTAAAATAGTTATGGAAACATTGATCTTTTAAGTTATTAGACGTCCTGCTCCAGCTGCCTTGACCAAAAGCACCCTCTCCAATAATGAAAGGACCTTCTGTTTCCTTCAGAGGTGGTGTGAAAGCTATTGTACATAGGCACCATTTACTAGATCACAGACATCAATCATATTTCTAGTGTTTGGTCTATTATCACCTAACAAAGACAGACAACGGGCAGTTGGACCGGAAAAAATCCCAGGTCATGTATTCCCACTGGGATTCACACCCATGTATGGTCCAATTTAGCAGCATGAACTCGCCGTGACACATGGGTCCCCTCTGAAAAATGTTCATCGGAACCCTTAGAAATGTTTGTGATCTGCATGTTGTTTACCAGCTGCCTGAATTAGGCAGATGGGCTCATGCTGTGGGCATCACCAGTGTTTGTGAGTACTAAAGACAGTTGTTCAAGGCTCTGTACATTAATTCGTTAGAAAAGGACAACATTGTTTTAGGCATATGGCTGACACTCACTTCTCCTCTCAAGATAAATAACCGAGTAACTACACAGAAGACAATGAACAGCTTCCCTTTGACAATGAACAACCCCCCTTTGTGCTTTATGAAAAACAAACTTATTTTAACATTACTGTAATTAATCTTTCTATAAAATGCAGCCAGTATATTTAATAAATATTGAGAGAAAGGCAACAGGACATTTATCTAGCTAAATCTGCAAAATTAAAGTGCTAGCTTGTACTGAATAAATACATACAGAAACACTGAGCCTGGGCAGGGCTATTAATTATTTTTACTGCTGTTAGTCTGCAGTGCCATTTATGCAACCAAGAAGGAACTTCTGGCCTTCTGCAGGGCACTGTACTAATTTATCTGATTTTTCAGACCACAGCAATGTCACTAATGTCTGCTCCCCGTCTTCCAAGAATCTGAGCTCTCACAAACAGCTGCATTGGGAAGGAGCGGAGCAGAGCAGAGCTGCCAGGCGTGTGTGCTGGGCAGGAAAGCAGGCAGTGGCGTGAGACTGGGATTCAACAAGAGTGCTTGGCCATGAAGACAAGCGTATGACCCGTCAAGTATGTGGCTGATAAGAAGCCACATATTTTCAAGTACCAGCAGCACTATTTTACCCATGAATGGCTGGAAGATAAAGTTTAATTGGGTATGTATACAAGCAACCATAGCAGTTATCTCTGTACTACAACTTTTTCCACTTACAGCACATTTTGCAATGCAGCTAAGGATTTCTTAACTGAACAACCTCCCAATGCCTTTAACATAATTAGTAGGAATACCACAATTAATAGCAGCTAAAAAACACACTTAAAACTCATCCAGGCAGAAATGGATCTTTCTTCAGAGGCTTCCATTTGCTGAAGAATTCAACACAGGGGATGTTGCCCATGACACTAAAGGTACATGCTCTTTTTCAGTATGCTATGTGCAGGACTATGCAAATATGGATTAACAGCAAGGTGTGATAATTTACCATTTATTTGTTAATGCATTCACAAAAATCTTGCTCCTATTTCTCTGAGATGCTCTGACGTACGCTGTGGTGCACCTGGGTAGTAGCTTACAAAGTAATTTTACTGGTGCCTGGCAGACTAACTCAGGGCAAAGGCAGAAATCAAGAGATTACCTTTTTCTGTTGCCCTGATATAGCTGCATGTATCCTGGATTAAAATGCATAGCAGATGTATGTTGTTGTATGTGGATAAATATGGAGGCAGTGATCATACCCCTAGCATAGGACCAACGGTTCCTCACCTTAGTGTTCTTAACCTGACACTCATACCACAGACATGTTGGGGGGAATTAGGGTTTCAAGGCACCTTCATCATTTCCCCACAGGTATGTTTGAAGGAAAAACACGGCAACGTGATCCCACATTGGTTATATGCTAGAATATAAAAAATGAATGGGGGAAAAAACAATCTAGTCTTTACGCTTGCCTTTTCTTTTACAACCAAGAGTTAAAAGCACATTTAGATTATTTCACATTTGGAATCGTCACGCTAAAAAAAAAAAAGGCAAATTGCATCTGTTAGGTCAAGTTTTCCACCCCCCACCCCAGAAAATCACCAACCCAAATGTTACTTGTCTGTGTGGGTTCTCACAGAAGGCAAACCGTATGTTACACTCCCAGTGTCCGTGCATTTCTGCAGCTTCTAAATAGCTGGCTCCCCTGAACTGCTGTTTGCCAGACTTTGGTTCTCTTCCAGCGCCAAAAGGCAGAGGGTAGGAGATGTCCTGCTGCTACTCTCCTTTCATTTAGAAAATGGAGAGGTTGTCTGGCTGCCAACCTGTCAGTGCAAATAAGTCCCCTCTGCAGACCTTATCAGATCAAGCCCAATGTGAAAACTTTTTACATATGAATTGCTTTGCAAGGAATGCCCGACTCTTTTCGGAACACATAAGGAAAAGAAAAAAAAGGAAATGAAAAAGGAAAGAACCTGCACTGAAAGGTCACTTCAAAGGAACAAAAGTCCACATGGCTTCTTTCTCCCGTTCTCTTTCTTTCTTCACAGTTGGCTCCCCAGCATCTACATGCTGCTCCCCTAACTGCTGTCTTAGTCACCACAAGCCTCATCAGCCTACGATTAATTACTCCTGCTAATCAAAGCTGAAAGACTGAAGGAACTAGAGCACCCAGCAGATCGGTAATGGAATACCGTACCCTCACCAGTGCCAGAAGTCCACCGACAGCCTAGGTGAGTAATCAGAACAGCTCATAGCCACCAGACTTTCAGAAGCCTCGGCAGAATGGTTAGCTGATGGGAGTGTCAGCCTGTAGGAAAAGTAACGCTTACCCTGGAAAATCACCAGGGAAATGGTAGCCAGGACTGTTGGTTATATTAAACCAATATTGTTAGTTACATTATTAAATATTAATCTAAGATATAAAAACCAGAGGGTTCTTCTGGCTTTGCCAGACAGACAGGGTAATCTTACGCAAATCACTCCATTTCAGTTCCTCTCAAATTCCCATCTGTAAAACTGAGATAATATTTCCAACTGCCCATCTTTTGCAAGCTTGTCTCTCTGGGCAGGCTCCCTGGCCACCTCTCACGTTACGTATGTATGGCCTCCCGGAGGCTGGCACCTCTAGAGGCCACTATAATGTTACAGATGAAGAGATGCAGCACAGAAAGGTCACCCAGCTTGCTCTGAAGCTCCAGGGTCTCACCAGCTCTTGCTAGTTGCAGAGGGGTAACAGAAGAGTGAAAGGATAGATTGGAGTGCGTTAGATAAATTTTGTGTCTTAAAACCAGCTGACGCCAAAGAGCCCTCTCCTCAGCTGCTGAAAAGAGCTGTTGAGACACCACCGAATTGTTATTGCTTCTCTTTGAGGATTCATGGAGCGTGAGAGAACGCCATGCAAAGATGGGTAACAGCCACACAGATCTGTCAGAAACAAACCGTGTAGGACCAAGCCTATTTCTATTGCAGGGAAAGGAGTGTTACGGGCAAGGGAGCAGCACCAGGCGTCACATTCACTGCTCTCAGCCAGGCTCCTGGCAGCGTTGCTGTGCTACCTCTGGCCTCGGCCAGCGTGAGAGAACGCCATGCAAAGATGGGTAACAGCCACACAGATCTGTCAGAAACAAACCGTGTAGGACCAAGCCTATTTCTATTGCAGGGAAAGGAGTGTTACGGGCAAGGGAGCAGCACCAGGCGTCACATTCACTGCTCTCAGCCAGGCTCCTGGCAGTGTTGCTGTGCTACCTCTGGCCTCGGCCAGCACCCGCTTTTGGCACTGCTGCGGGGAAGAGGGCCAGGGAAGCCAGGGGAGAAGGGGAAGGGGCTACAGCCCACGCCACGCCCTCCATGTTTCCTGGTTTCTTCATTTATGTTTAATGAATATGGGCCTTCAAGTAGATGCCTTAGGTACACAATCCAGTAAAACTACTCGCAGTAGTTGAATCAGAGCACCTTGAAGCAGGATCGGGTCATTAGATAATGAAACTCAACAGTCACAAGTATAGGACCTATAATTCAGACCACATTATCCAGCCTTTGTCAGAATACAGTCATCTTGATTAAGAGTTAAATGAACCAAATGGTTGAGAACCAACAGGTAATTCAAAACCCTGAAAGGGACTGGTGCGCCCACCCTGCACCTTCATGGAGAGAACAGTTGCTGCTGCTAAGCTCCATCAGATGGTTTGTCTCTTGTTAGAGAAGTCAACTTGAACTAACAGTGGGTCCAAACTAGTGAAAGCACATGTAAACGTTTCCTCTATGTGAACAGAAAGGGGTTTGAAAAGGGCTAAGAGAAGAAAGAAGAGGTAACAATTTCATGTTTAAAAACAAGCATGACAGAAAATGAGGAAAGGAAAAACCTCGGGAATAATTAACAGGCAAGAGTGCAGACCTCAACTGAGGTTGCAGATAAACTTGTGCTTGAGTGATATTCTTAGCTGGGGAAAGGTATGTGTGAAAGAACACAGATGACAAGTGGGATTAAAGCATACAGAAATGCCAGCTCAGCACATGCATCCTATTTCTGCCAACAGTACTTTAAAGCACTCCAGAATACTAATGAAGCCTAAATTGCCGACTAAAGTTAAGCACATGCTTAAATGGCTTCCTGAATTGAGATGAACTGATGAAATGGGATTCCAGAACATAATAACTGAAGGACAGGGAAACTTTAAGTCTAAGCAGTCATACAGAAACACATTCTTTATGCTCTTGACAGATCCCTGTACTGTGTTCGTTTTTGTCTTCCTAAGTAAAGTTCTGTGATAATAGAAAAAAAGCAGGACCACACTCATACTCCAGTACCCACTCCCTTTTCGCTCAGTGAGAAGCCCCTGTGTGTCAGTCTTTCAGGTGCTAGCAATTCAAATTAGTTTTACTGGATGGATGGTAAGCCAGGTGAAGTGACACTGGCTCAGCAGAAGGCCACCAGGTGAGGCAGTGGCCAGCACTGATTGCAGCATGGTTAACAGCTCAGCAGAACCACAGCATAGGTGCTCAGAGTCCATTTTGCTTGGAGGCCAGACATGGATTTTCTTGTGCATCTCTAGAGAGCTTACTATATAACAGGTAAACAATAACATAATTAAGTAATAACAGGAGATTGCCAACAGTGAATATAGAATCATGGAATGGTTTGGGTTGGAAAGGACCTGAAAGATGACCTAGTTCCAACCCCTCTGCCATGGGCAGGGACACCTTCCACTACAGCAGATTGCTCAAAGCCCTGTCCAATCTGTCCTTGAACACTTGCAGGGATGGAATATGAGGTTGTTGAGTTTCACAACTGATTGAAGTCTCTCACCTACACTGAAATCAATCATTAAGCCATATTTTAGCACTATTACAACTTTGAAACACAAAATAGAAGGTGCTGTGTATGGAGCAACTAGGCTGACAAGTTACTGTGTAGGGAGCAAAGTCTCTTATACTACACAAAAAATCAACTTTCCTTTAAACTCAACAGCCGATAAAAGCGATTTGTGTTCCATCTAATTTGTTCTACTTCTCTGAACATATTGCCATATTTTATTTTTCTTTCTGTGTCACTCGTACACTCACACTAATCAACCCCATGGTGGGGAAACTGCCCAGAGTCAAGCTTGGATGGCAGTAACACTACAGTAATGCCTGTTGATGGTGGTAATTACAGTTCTCTGGGAAAGGAGCCTATGGTTTTTCTGGATTTTGTGATCTCATGGTGCCTTAGTCATAAACTATTAAGAAGCTGTAGTGAAAGAAAACATGAGAAAACGGACACTGTTGATGGGCTACTGTTACCTTCTTTACTATGGGCAGCCCTGTCCATTAAAATAGAGACTTGATGCTGAACAGAAACAACCAAAATGATGTTTGTAATATAATAATTGCCAGCATGGCATCCACTGGGACTTCATAAATCCATACATAAGAGATCTAACTCATAAAAGAAATATTAATTTTAATTACATCTGTCCTAACATGATAATTTCAATGGCTATTTTCTAACATGTTTGCCATAGGCATCACAGAATTTGTTACTCCTTTCAGCCAAGACTCCCACAAACACATATAGTAAGCTTTGTACATGTTATTACATCTTATCTGCAGGCCAGGATGGGTAAGAACAAAGCTTTCAGAAATCGCTATTGATGTGGAGTGCTAAAGCACTTAAAAATAAGAGCATGAATATTTGCAATTCAGTGAAAGAAAATTTTGGTCACAAATACAAGTAGTTGAAAAAAAAGCCTGAGCACAGGATCTGAATTCAGACTTAACCGGAAAGTCTCAGTGATTACAGGACTCCACAGCAGACAGGGTTGGGCTGCTCCTAGTCCCTCTCTGAGGGAGAATGAACTTCCCCTTCTTGGGGGGGGGGGGCCTCTGTAAAGGACATGTGGGAGATACAGGCATGGGGCCCTCAGCACCGCAAAGACACCAACATCAAACCTGTTGGAGAGGGTCCAGAGGAGGGCCACAAAAATGAGAGATTTGGGGTTGTTCAGTATGGGGAAGAGAAAGCTCCAGGAAGACCTTATTGCAGCCTTTCAGTACTCAAAGGGGGCCTATAGGAAAGATGGGGACAGATTTTTTTTTAGCAGAGCCTATTGCAACAGGACAAGAGGTTAATGGTTTTAAACTGAAAGAGGGTAGATTTAGACTAGCTATAAGGAAGAAATTTTTCACACTGAGGGTGGTAAAACACTGGCACATGTTCCCCAGAGAGGTGGTAGATGTCCCATTCATGGAAATATTCAAGGTCAGGTTGGACGGGGCTCTGAGCAACCTGATCTAGTTGAAGATGTCCCTGCTCACTGCTGGGGGAGGTTGGACTAAATGACCTTTAAAGGTCACTTCCAACCCAAACTATTCTATGACTGATCGTTCACCCTGGGGAAGGCCAGCAAAAAAAAAGAGGAGGGCTGTGGTGTGCCTATATTTATGTGAAGCCATGGGTCTGGTGTATTCAACACATGGTGGGGACTGATAACTGGGAAAGCACTTGTGACACTGTTTTCATAGGTGGGTGACTCCCAGTGCAAAGGCTTTACCATAAGGATACATCACCCTTCAGCAAATAGCACTTTAACCTGCTGCTGCCCTGGGTGCACCTCAGCTTTCAAACAGGGTCACTTGCATCGCTTTCCACCCCTGTTGTCACTCAGGGGCTAAGGTAAGGCTCTCACCACTTCTGGGACACAACAGCAGCAAAGCAAAGGAGAAGACATCTGTTTTCTTTTGAGAGGTAATGGCTAGAGAGCTAGAGAGGAAGAGAGCAGCGAGCACCAGCTGAAACATCTTCACATCAGGACATCAGCTAGTAACCAGCCTGATTCAGCTCTGGTTTTGTGAGTGGACCTCCCCACAGATGCTCCATCTGTTCTTGTTTGACTGCCCATCTGGTTAATCCCAGTGTTGCTGCCTGGACTTGCTGCACACTGGTGAGGCCCCAGAACACTCTGTTGGGAAAGCACCAGCCTAAAGGTATTTTATTCAATTCAACAGGATTACAGTGGAGGTCCCAATGAAGAGGAACTCAGCACCAGTCTTATTTCTACCATCTACTGTCTTTATTTTTTTCAGTTTGTTGTGGTCCTACCCATACCTGTAACTAGATACATTTACAAATGCTAGTCCAGACTTTCTGCCACCCCTTTAAGACTTAAATTAGGTTATTCCAACCTAATAAAATCCTCATCTCTTTATAGAAGATGACAGCCTTCTACCTGCTCACCTGACAATACACTAAAAGCCACTGTAATTGAAGTCCAAGGAGCAAGCCTGACACAGAGATCAGGGTTTTTTTGCTGCTCTTTGTCAAGATGAACAACAGAACCAGAGAATGGTTTTGCAGCTAAGGACTAATGTAATTTCTCCACAGGTTCTGTTGTTCTGTTCAGCGCTATGTTTCCTTAACCTGTATTAAATTGTTCAACAGACTGACTTTTTTTGATGGCGTCTGCCACCTAACTGCTACCCAGACCAAACTTCCCCTAGTAGAGCATCTCTGTACTCTGTGTGAGCATTTAATCAGTTCCCCAGCCCATAAGGACAGCCTATCATCAGTTCTGGTACCCAAGATCTGATAAGTTCCCAAACTTAGAGAAACCTTTTAAATATCCTGATCCAAAAAATACTGTGCAGTTTTTCCCCTCCACAGTCTCCTTGTTATTCCCAACCTGGAATGATATGAAAAGCGATAGCCAAGTTCATCTCCTGTGGGATTCCAATCTTCAATTGGGAGTGGGACCGATTTCCTTCATAGCTGTTCTCAGAGGAGAGAAAGCCCCAATTCAACTCTTGCGTTTCCCTAAGTGAGCCACAAAGAGAGGGGAGCCAGGCTAAACAACAATAGCTTCAATCAGCCACACAGGCAGAAAACAAAGGGAATTTTTTTGCTGTACAGCCAGAAGAGGAGGGGTCTGATTGGCATTCAGACTTTGCAGCATCTCACTGTGGGAGAGAGGTCTTCTGCAGTCATTACTCTCCTATGGCGCTTGTTATTGACAGCGCTTTCGACTGGCTCTGGCAGAGAATAAAAGTATCCTTTCCAGTAATATCATTCACTTCCCCCACTTGCTGTTCCCCCTCTCTGTGCCTCATCCAGAGCACATGTGCAGCTGACACAGAGCGAACACAGTGACCTCCTCTGAATATGTATAAATGCTAAGGGTATTTTTTTTTTTTTTTTTTTTTTCTGTTTTTGCTCTGCTGCCATGGCTGATTGAAGCAATAGCTGGGCCAGCATTTTCCTTATGAAAGAATGCACTAGTTTGCAACTGTTAGCCCACAGATGGTCAACTTCTGAGTCTGGCATCCAGACCTTGTATTTAGTCTCACAAGTAATTTAGAAAGCATGTAGTTAAAACTGATGAGACACTGATGTTCAAATAATGTGCACCCGCTTTTATTTGCTTACAACAGTTGGAAGATACATCAATGCGCTGAGCATGCAGTAGAGGTGATTTAAGGAAAGAGAAGATTAATGCTACCAAATAATTTTTTAGAATTTAGCTCTCTAGCGCTTGGCAGTCAGAGTTTGTGTGTCTGAAGTACACTAGGTGTAAACACAGATTAAAGAACGGTCTATATTCCCACAGGAGCTATGGAGATCCAACACTGGTGAGCTTCTGGGGTATTCACTATCTCCATTCCTTTAAAAATCACAATGCACACTCCTTGCAATGATAAGAATAAACACAATTAACTTTTGCTCATAATTGTTGAGCACAATGTTCTTTAGTTGCTTTCTGCTTTTTAGTATTTATGATCTTATTTTAAAGCAGTTTCTTAAAAGTTAAAGGCTCACTGTTTAGTTTCAACAGTAATTGACTGGCACATTATTTATACTTTAAGACCAGAATTTTCAAAATTAACATGAAAGTGATTAAAATACCAGAAGAAACAGTACTACAGAATATGGAGATCGGTCTGCTGAGGCTTATTTGCTCTTCTGCTAGTGATTGCTGGGAAGACAAGGAAAATTGACAGTGCCGTTGTCTGATTAGTGCATGACACAAGATTTGCTTCAAGGACCTTGTAACACAGAAATAAGATTTCAATTAGTCACAGCTAAAACTAAGAAATCAGTAAGTCAGTGAAGTATTTGGGATTGTCCCTGTACATTCGCGATCCGTGCTCTGCCTTCCTTGCAGAGTTCAAATCATTCCTAAGTCATCTTTCTATTGCCTTTCTCCTCCTTTAAATACAAGAAATGTAAGAGTTTCTCTGATAATTTCATTTGTCCTTGTATTCCTACTAGTAAGCTCACACTGCCTATTGGCCACTGACTCCTTGGCTGTTCCAGCTGGAATAAAGCTTCCAGATGCCTGGAATCACCAGTACCACTGACAAATAGAGCTGCAACAACTCCACTCTTCTTGGGCTTGTGATGCTTATTACTTGGAACAGGTCTCCTGTAAGCACCAAACACCCAATTCTCAGCCGATACAAACCACTGTAGATGAATGAGGGTAAGTGTTGATTTATAAGAGTTAATTCATACTTGTCCTGAAGTTCTAAACACAAATCCTCCTGTAAGCAGCCAGAATAACAAATTTTTCCTTTGCAGAAGCTTTAAAAAAAATAAATCTAGGTTTCCCATTACAGCTTGTTTTCCATTACTGTTGTATCAAAACCTTGGAGCTTTTGTAATGAGAAGTCCACAAGAATATCACAGCCCACAGCAG
>NW_010514083.1:74709-88148 GCF_000687285.1 Phaethon lepturus
CAGGAATGAAGGATCAGAAATCATCTCTGGTCAGTATTACTGCTAATAACAGACCCATGTCCTAAAGAAATGAAAATAGTTGTCCGCCCAGTAAGAGAAAGCAAATTAAGTAAGCAGATGGAGAAAGGGAACAAAAGAGGAAAAAAAAAGAAGTACTTGTAAACTGCTAATAACAGACCCATGTCCTAAAGAAATGAAAATAGTTGTCCGCCCAGTAAGAGAAAGCAAATTAAGTAAGCAGATGGAGAAAGGGAACAAAAGAGGAAAAAAAAAGAAGTACTTGTAAGGGCTTGTGTCAGGAAATAGAGGTAAGGAACTGATTGGCACTGAGATTTTTAATGAGCTTTACATAAACCTGCTACTATCCCACAATTAGTTAGCTAATGGCAAAAAACCCAGCTGAAAAATTTTGCTTGTTCTGCTAACAGTTCAGCAAAAGAGGAGTCACTGGCACAGCTTTGCCCTCCACAAAGAAGTGGGGATCCGATTCTGCAACTGTGACCCCAAGAGACACTTGTCCTCTCAGAATCAGCATTGCAAGGTCTGGATTAGATGCCTGAAGTGTTAGCCATCACTTCTGAAAGAATCGAGAGCTTGGAAAAAAGATAAGAACAAACCCCTAATAAAAATAAATTAAAAGTAACAGACAAAATCTTCACAGATAGGAGTGTTCGTTCCCAACGCTAAAAGTAATTTAAAACTTTAACAGAGAATTCAGTACGTATCTGCTGTAACGGTTACACTGCCTTCGAAATCTGTGTGTCAGAACAGTCACGTAGTACTTCCTCTGGTTTGTGGCAAACAAAGGAAAAAAGTGTGTTAGTGCTGAGTTCTGTAAATAATCCTTAAGAAGTGATAAGAAATTAAATAATTCATGCTTTAGTCCATTGTTAAGTTTGTAACTCAAGGGCATGCAATGTCACATCATGCATGGCTGCATAGCATGTGACTTGAAAGGTAATGAAGAGATTATTTTTTTTAAATACACGAGCAACATCAGACAAGAGGAAAAAAAGATCTATGTTGAAGACAAAAGATTTCAAATTTCAGGAAAAAATTTAAAGCACATTTGGGATTGAAAAAAACATAATTTAAAGTGTTTTGATTGTTAATTTGGTCAAGCATTTTAAAATACAATTAAACTATTTTTTAAAATTAAATCCTTTCACATTTAAGAAATAGGAGATTAATTCTGAAAAATGTTGAAAGGGTATTCTTGGACTTTTAAAGAATTACGGTGTGAAACGTTTGAGAAAAGTGACAAATTCCTAAAATATTTCACTGCTGCCAATCATTATTTTCTTTGCAACACACAGCATGCACAAAACCATCCCTTAGTTCAATTTAGAGTATTTGATATTTCCCTCAACATACAGTTTCTGGCATCAATTCCCTTTGCTTCTATTGGAACCTCCATTAAAAGCTGAACCCCAGCACTCACTTCATACAACAAAACTTGAAAATATGGATTACATGTATTCTAGAAGTTAAAACATGCCATCAGCCAAAAAACATCCAATGTGTATTATTCTTAGAAATCAGTTGGTTTTTTAAATTTGTTTGATTTATTATTTTTTTTTAAGGTCAGTTGTAAGGTATTTGAGAAGTTAAGGCTGACAAATCTGGTACCATAAACACAACAAATATAAAATCTGTTTCCCCAGGCTTTAAATAAGTTACTGCATGAATGAATTACACCCTGAAGTTTGTAAGAGAAACAAATAAGCATTGCCTTTCTAGAAATCACAGCCTGTGGGAGCATGTAGTACAAACCAACCAGATCTATAAAATACCTCTTCTCCTATACAGCTGCAAAAGCAATTTTGGTTTTCACCAGAAGGAGATGAAGGAGCTGCTATTTAAGGCAACACCTGTTTATATCTTCAAGTGCAATTTTTCATTTGAATTGTTTCTAGTCACAGCTGATTGTATTCAAACACACAGAAGTAAAATAGGTGAACAGAAGTAATTCAGCCTCCAAAAATCAGTATGTGCAAATTATTCCTGTAATTAGTATTAACTGTCAAAAAAAAAAAAAGGGTGTCAGCTGAAGGTGATTTTTAAATCAAGGTGAAGACTATTTGTTGCCCAATGGAAAAAACAATCTTTATTGGGGAACTGGGATCCCTTTTATGATGAATGTGACTAAACTAAAACTCTTGAGTAATCTCGGTGGACAGAGCAGCTACACAAAACTAGTATCAATGAATGATCAACACAGCTTTTAATGAGCATGTTAAAAAACAAACAAACAAATTTAAGGCCTTTTTTTTTTTTTTTCTTATCTAAAAGGGGCAGTTTCCTCTGCTGAACAGGTGATTAATGGACCTGCCACTAGAAGGTGAAGGCTCCACTTTGGTAAAGGATATGTGAAACCTGGCCTCAGGTCACAGCCTTGGGACTGTCTTTCCTGCTTCCACACTGCGGGATCCTGCTCACACATATATCAAATACAAGATGAAGCTTCTTCCTGATAGGAATGACCTTAGCTGATCCCAGACTTCTTGTGGGAAGAAAAATGCAAGCAACAGGAAAGATAGAGCAATACTGAATTTGACACGGGACAGTTTATCCTGCAAGGAAGGCATCTTCTTCCTGTCCTCCTACGCTGGGAAGCAGCAGATGTAGCTACGAAGTTCTGGGAAACTCTTTTAAGTGAAAGCTTCTGGATTCAAACTTGCAGTGCCTGAAAACTCTCTTATTGGACACTATTTTGCCTGTGTGGTGTTAATGTGCTTTATAACTCAGGATACAAAGAACTATATTGTGCATGATTTTCTTATATAATTACATCATATGAATTTGCAATGCACGAACACAGAAGTCAGTGTTTCACAGCATTATTTGAACAGGCTTCTTTGTATTTCAGACATACCTGCATCCCCTGTCTGTTAGATTACAACATAATAATCTATTTTTGAATAGGGTAGTTCCAGTTTCTGGATCAAACAAGCACTTTTGACATGTATCAAAAAAACAAATGCTTTTTTTTTTTAAATTTTAGTATTTATCTGTTGATGGGCAACATTTCTTGGACACCTATGATCTAAATTTTAAAGGGGGATAGCAGTTTTTATTGCTTTTGTCTCAGAAAGCCTTAACTGATGGGACAGCTGTGAATGGAAACCCATCCACAGCACCTTATGCCTAGTTGAGCTAAGGATGTCCAATGAACCTCTGCACACATGAACAGAAAATGCTTTTCTTCTCTGTGCTCATAAAAATTCATAGTATATTAAGCAGCTATTCTACAACTGAACTCCAAAAAGAAGTTGTCAAACAGCAAACCGCTAATAATCCTAAAGGAAAGTTTCAGAATCAGGGGTGTTGGAATAGATGACCTTTAAAGGTCCCTTCCAATCTAAACCATTCCATGATTCATAGATCATAGACTCTTTGGGTTGGAAGGGACCTTTAAAGGTCATCTAGTCCAACCCCCCTGCAAGGAGCAGGGACATCTGCAACTAGATCAGGTTGCTCAGAGCCGCCTCCAACCTGACCTGGAATGTTTCCAGGGATGGGGCATCTACCACCTCTCTGGGCAATCTGTGCCAGTGGTTCACCACCCTCATCACCAAAAATTTCTTCCTTAGATCTAGTTGAAATCTATCCTCTTTAGTTGAAAACCATTACTCCTTGTCTTATCACAATAGGCCCTGCTAAGTCTGTCCCCATCTTTCTTATAAGCCCCTGTTAGGTACTGAAAGGCAAATATGCATGACCTATAGTCAAGAATATTTGTCTTTTGGAGCCTCCCCCTTCCTGTTTGTAACTATATCGCATCTGGATCAATTACAGCAACTGCTTTCATAGAACACCTGTCTGAGAAACATAGATAGTTTCAATAAGCATTTTGTCTTGGAAAACTTAAATGGGCTGCTCTGTTTTGCTCTTCATTTTATGCCCTCTCCTCCACTACTTTTTATCTCTCAGCTTAGAGTAACTCACCACATAACAAGCTCATGCAGAGAACCGGCTGGCTTTCTCTCAACTGCAATTTTTTGACTTTTGTATTGGAGCGCACAAGGAAACTCCACCAGAAGTGCCTAAAAACAATTAGGGTATTGGCTATATCAGGAGTCACTGAGGAGTTACAAGATATCTTAGCATGAGACCAATTTATGGATGCTTAAGTTGTAACAAACGAGGAATTGTAGAGAAAAATGAACAATTTAAGAATATGGAAGCTTTTGGAGCATGCTTCAAAATGAGAAAATTTCTATCATATTTTCCAAGCAGAAGAGTACTCTAAGATTTGAGAATAGGCTTGTTTCTTGAGAAACACTAAAAATTGCTTCAAAATTAAACAGTCCCACGTAAAACACAAAAAGCAGGACTATATTAAACTTGTAAACAGCAGGGGACTTAACTCTCCATCCAGCACAGAACCAATACTCCGTAAGAACTAGGAAACTCTAGGTAATACAGATGAAGGCCAAAAGCTGATCTTCAGACAAACTGTCAAACAAAATCTTCTTAAATCCACAAGCACTGAAAGCACTGAAAGAGCTTGAACATCATGGTAGAGGAAGAGATGGTACTAACCATAAGCATCCAGCAAATGCCCTGAAGTCAAAAGTTCAACTTCCCCTTACAAATTCTGCTGTGATAATACTGATCATGATGTATTCAGAAGACTAGTAGCATCATGGACAAATATATTTATGTTTTTAATTTGGCTTTCTAATTTTTCTGATGCCAGTGCCAAATCATGACTGAAGAGATGATGTTCTTAAGAAACATGTATCAGTAATTTCACATACCCAAGCAAAATTAAACAACAGACTGGGGGATTCTGAAAGGCCCTCAAGAATTGAAGATATCAGGCACAAGGAGTGTTATGAAAGCATTTATGCAACTAAGCAATAACCTCAAAAGCCAGAAATTGAAAAGATAGTTTCTATCTTCTTTGATATTAATATTTATCTCAATCTTGTGCAAAATACTGTAAAGATGGTGCTCTTAAATATAACAGAAATTGAATTCTCACACAGATCTGAGTTTTTTTCTGGGAGATTTAGAAGTATTCCAGAGGGGGCTATGTTGGAAACTGTTAAATAAATAGCCGAAGATGAAAATCAACTGCTTGTTTCTTCAGACAGTCCCTGCTTCCTAACTTTCCTTTAATAAAAGTTTTAAGAAAGTTCTCACTGTTGAAATTTCCAGTGAGCTATTTAGAAGAACTGGGCTATTTAGCAGCAAATATGGCTTTAGCTTAAAAGGATTAAAAAATGAAAATTACTAGAAATTGCCCAGATTTTGAGACAGTCTCCTCAGTGTGGGTAAATTAAATTTACTGCCTAGACATGAGTTTTGTGCTTGATGCCATCTCACCCTGAGCTGTGGGGAAGAGCAGAAAAGACCCTGGGTGCTTTGGGAAGCTCCGCAGGACCTTACTTTACTTTGGCTGTTTTATTTCGACCCCTCAACTAAAAGTGACCTGAGGGTGGCCCAGTCTGCAGGTATAGCCAGCAGCCAGCCAGCTCCCCTGCTGCAGGGGAGCCTCCTTCCCCTGGCCCCTCCTGGGCTGAGGCAGCTCTTGTCCCTGGGATAGGGGTGCAGAGAGCAGCCTGTCCTTATGGGGCTTGTGCAAAAGGGGGGGCCACTATTGCCCAAACTGCATTGGGGGTGCTGTCGGGGTTGGTGTAACAGATTGGGTCATTTTCTGCTTCTAACCTTCCCCTTCGTTTATGACATGCCTTTAATTTCCTTTCAAATTGAGTCATGAGCAGTGACTTCTTTTTCCTCCCTAAAGTATTTAGATTATTAATGTGGGAAGAATGCCCAAGACCAACATGCAGTCATTACAGGCCGCTTAATTAAATTTAATTTTGTTCTGGTTGGACGATGAGTATTGACCAATTTGCTTTAAGTTAGCTCCTGGACTATTTCACTCTTTTCAAAAGCCTGCTCACTAGCACAGTGAATCTTCTTTGGCTATTAACACAAGGAAAGATCCCATTTTGGTTTTGTAAACACCCTGTTCTCACCAGAGTTAAACAACAGAATTGACGCTGGACGAGCTGACTTGCACTAGAAGTCCAGAAACAGCAGGAAACACCATTAGGTGGTGGTGGCCGGGATGACAGAGACGTGGAGTGACACACACTGGGGGTGGCCATCCAGACTCCTCTCCACAGGGCACAGAAGCAATCTAGAAATGTATTGCAGAGCAAAGTGGACTATTCTTTCCTTAACTGTGGGATATTTCTCCTTTCTACTCACCAAGGTACTGTAAATGACAAACAAGTTGCATCTTCTCTTCCCCAAAATATTTTCCTCATCATAGACTAATATTAATTCTATAAAACAGCATGAAACACAAGCCAATAAGGACCCAGTCTGAATAATCTCCTATTGAGAACACCATAACATTGTAAGAAGCAACACACCTTTGATTTGTAGAAACAGTGCCCAAACTCTTAGAATCCAGTTTGTTCTTGCTATTTACTGCCTAATTTACACCTGTATTAGCACAGAAGTCAGCGGAGTTAGATTAGAGAAAGTGAGAGAAGAACGGGAGTTTTATGACCTTGTTTTCCATTAGAGAAGTCTCTAAGGAGACCGTGGAAATAAGTACCCACAGGAGAGGAAAAGCTGTAGGATCCCCTACTTTTGTTCACAAAGGAGCACTCACTAGAGAGACTAAACCACTTGCGTTTACACAGTGCCCTTAAGCATTATTACTTATTATCGTTTATGTGATTACAAGCTGTGTTCACAGCAATAAAATAAGGCTAAGCTTGGGTAGTATTAATAGCCCAACTAATTACACTGCTATAAAAGGTTTATGGGTGGTATAAATTTCAATATTATTACTACCATGCCATGACACCGACTTTGTCTAAAGGAAGGCGTTACAAAGCCAATCTCCATATGCTCTATTTTCACTCTAATTCATAAACAATTAGTGAAGACAATAGGATATAGGAACATTCCCACCTGGCTGTAGGGCCAATTTAAGTAATTTCTAATCCTGCAGCTACAGTAGAAAAGCATTATCACTCTGGATTCCTGTTTAGAGATGGAAAAGACCAAAAGGTTTTTTTTTTCATTTCTACAGTCATTTAAAATTCCAGCAGTGTTCCTTCAGCTGTGCCCAACCTTGTCAGACATCAAGAGCAATCTGAGATATTCAACTGGAAAATTAAAAGCTCTCTAATCTTCTACTTTGTGAATTTGTTCTTATTAATAAAGAGACATGACCCTCCTATTATCTAGACTCAGAAACAGCAGAAGATCCATTTAGGCAGGATACACTCCAGATTAATGATATTGCTTTGTCGAATACTTCATGGCTTCTAGGTCGTGTTATAGATAAATTCAGAAATCTCAGAATGATGCTATTTGGTTTTAGCAAATCAAGATTCTTTTATCTCTTGGAGTAAAAGAAGGCAGGAGAAGGCAAATTATTACAGAAATGAACCTCAAAGTTTATATATGGTGTAAGAAAGACACCATATTCAATACTGTTCCACCATTTTGCATATCAAAAGAGAGCTGTAAAAAATGGATAGTTGCTATTTAATTCAGTAGGGGAAGCAATCTTTCAACAAGCTAGCTATAGGTGCCAGTGGGGCATTTGAACCAAGCAGAAAGTGTCAAATGGAAACACAGAAGTGCCTCTTGATCAGGTGGCTTTTCTTCCATGTTACCGCAACAATTGAGCTTCCTAATGTGATGGATTTAACAAGGCAACTGGGAACAGCAGGGAAGGAGGGGCTGCTCACTTACTGGAGCCAGAAGATGAAAGGCAGTCTGCCAATGCCAGACAGAAAAATATTGATGGTGATCATCCAGAATCAGGAAATGAGGATTCATCTGTTACTGGAAGGAACACATTGCCACATACTGTTGCTGAGTGGGAGGGTGAGACGGTAAAGTCATTACAGCTGGTTTTAGAAACGAACAACTAGGGCCACTGCTGGGGCATCAGGCCACCGAAGACTGAAAGGAATCTTTTAAACTGGATTGGAAGTGCATATCATCCAGTGCATAGCTGCATCTGCATTATCCTTTGCAATACTAAGGCTGCAAGACCTGCAGGGGCTTCTGTTCCTGGATTACAGCTGGAGTGCTGGGTGACTGACAGTAGTCATGTAGGAAAACATGACTGCTTCAGTATGTTCCTAAGAGTTTGTTCTACAAGATAACCGTCAAAAGTGGCAAATAGCATCTTGTCCTCCCTCATATTCTGTCCTTGATGCCAGTAGGCTTTCTTCCTTTTACAAGCCAAGGGAGCCGATAGCCACCATAACAATACACAAGCAAGCTGTGTGCTTTTGGTGGCATGGGACTCCTCTGCACGCAGTGAAGGCTGTACAGTCCATTACACTTCTAAAAGCTTGGATCAGTGGGAAAACCGCTATGCACTGGGCATAATACTAGCGGCACCGCCCAGTCTTTCCACTGGTTTGCCACTATTTTCTCTTGCTCTGGCCAAGAAGAGCCAATGTAGTCTCCTCTTAAGAGTGGAAAACTACTGAATCTATCATTCAGGCATGTACTGTTCTCAGTATAGCCAACCACAGACATTCAAACATTTCTTTGAACAAGATATCTCATTCAAAACTTGAGAGAGCACTTTGAGAATCACATTATGCCAAACATACTGAACTTGAGATTAAAAACTACATAGAATTTGAGACTCCATGTTTGAACACTTTCTTTGCAACCATGCAAGAAACACTCCTTATAAAACTCAGAGGAGATATTCTCAGTTGAAAAAACTAAATAAGGGTTTTAAAAAAAAAAGACACATATTAACATGAATCTCTCTAAATTACAGAAGTGTTTTATAAAAGTTGGCAGCACTATTCTGTACAAAGCACAATCTTTGGCAGTTTGCTTCACTGCCTCTGGTGATTTTCTTTCCTGTCCACAGCAGAGAAACAAGAATAAGATTATATTTTAAACAACTTGTTCAGTGTTATACACTGAATCAAAGCTAGAAATAGAATTTTGACACTTTAAATGTGTTGTGTATTACATTTGAACATATGGGGTCTAAAATATAATAGCTTTTAAAGGTACTCAGCTACCACAGTAATGCACGGATGGACAGATAGATCATCTGTGTGCTTTTGATGTGATTTACTGCCTTCCAGGCACCTGTGCTCTACTGCATTGAAACTACAAATTCCCCAAGACTCTGTGCTTGACTGAACTCTAACCACAAGGGGCATACCTTTCAAACATAACTTCATTGGTTTTATTTCCATGGCAGCAGCTATGAAAAGGTTATCCTGCTCAGACTAACTGCACCAATATTTGTAATGAAATGTTTAATCATCAAATCTCTGTAAGTTGGAATTTATATTTACTATAATTCAAAAAGATGGATGCAAATTTGTCTGTGATACTAGAGCACATAGCTCAAAAGCTGATCAGAATCTTCTGTGTTAATAAAATGCCTGACTTCAAAATAGTCTTTTTTTCTCAGCATTCACCTATATGAAAAATTCTCATTACAGCTTAAACATAAATCAAATTCTTGTGAAATTTTATTCTACTTCCATCTGTATCTTAGATATGGATGTAATCCATTACTGATACAGTGAAAATGCAGCTCTGTAACAGACAAAACATCTTTTTCTGAAACGCAGATTCTTTTCCTTTTTCTCTTGCTCTATACTACATACATCTCTTCTATATTATGATCCTTTCAGACAAAGGTGCTGAAAAATTACCTCAGAATTAGGTCTTATTGTGTCATTTCTTTTGATAACAGCATGCCTTGTACAACCTACTAATGCTGCTGCTATGTTCATTTTATTTCTCCTCAAAAAAATAGTAAACAAGTTGCATCCATATGAAACTGTATTAGAATAAAAATTGTTCCTGACACGTTAACATGGAGTAGGTGGAAAAGAAGCTAATGCCTGACTCAGAAGCAAATGCATCATTTCAGGATGGTTTCAAAGATGTGATCAGTTGAGAAGCATTTTCCATCTACAGGCAATATTTGGAATAAATTACAAAAATGCTTGTAGGTTAAGGCAGGGAATCGGGGAGTGGTGTCCAACCCTACTGAAAGGACTCAGTGAAAAAGGAAATCGGAACATCAGAAATGACAAGAGAAACAAAGGATGGCACTGATAGTAGGGACAAGCGGTATAAAAATAATTTTGGTATGAAGGGAAAAAATGGAATCAGCAGGGAATTCCTCTGATCACAGATGCAACACCAGGCTCTCAAATTAAGCAGAGGATGAGAAGTGCTGTCTTCCAGGCATGCTACTCACTCAGCTTTATGCAAGCCTACATCAGTGTTTTGGTCCCAGATCCCACTGCTCATTACAGGATTTTTTTCCTGATTTACATGTCTGTCTGTTTGTTTAGGCAAATCCTTCATATAGTTCTTTGTATGCGATTTCCAAAATTGCCCAGAAGGCTACATGAAGATCACACTGTATTTATGTTCTGAACTAAAAATAATAAATCACTTTTTGCTGCACTTCGCTTTTTGCCTGGTCCATCCAAATCCTAAACCTAAATTCCATACTCAAACTCATGGCCATCTCTGTGTCAGCCTTAATTTCATTTTGTCTCTTTAACTGGAACTGGACAAAGTCAAAAGACAATTTTTCTCTGTACAGTTATTCCCTGAGGGATTCAAGAAGTTAGAAAGGGGTGCCACCAACTCTTGTCCTTAAACTGAGCTATGGCCAGAAAAAAACCACAAATTTGCAGTTTGGATAGGGATGGTCTGCTTTGTAATAATATAAAAACCAAACCTGACTGTCCAAACAGCCAGCCACCATGTAACCATCTGGAGACTCTGCCATCAGCAAATTCAGATATCCAAAGCATAAGGTATGACAGCCTGTGCCTGGTTGTTTGGTCTGACAGAGGTAAATCACAGACACATCATGGAATGAGATTTCTACTTCCACATGCTGGAACCAAAATCCTTTCTGTTCCTCTTGGCCATTTCACCACTGGAAAGAGTAGCAGTTCACAGCATTTACAAGAGATGATCACTGAGCAATGTCACTTTGTGACACTGGTGCCATTCTGAGTCGGGGAAACTGAGATCAGATCTCCAAGAAAATATCCTTGAGGAACTATTCCGCTTAAGTGCTCCTCTCTGCAGTCCCTTTCCACAGTAGTTCCCTCAGAGTCCTTTTGTCAACCAACCCAGCAAAAACAGAGTTCCAGCAGTGATATTTCAAATCCTCTCTGCAGTGACATAAAGCTAATTGAATATCACTTTCCCCTGCTGGGAACACTTGACCACTACAGGGGAAAATGACCTATGCATGTCTCGGTACTGGTGGAAACACTCCAGTGTTTTCTCCACTCAGAAGAAAAGGCTGGCCACTATTTGTGGGATGCCTGTTTTGTGACTGTACAACTCAGCTATAGGTGACTGCCACACGCCTACAAGCCTGGTGCTTAGGGTATAGCGAATGGCCCAATACAACAAAAATAATCCTCGTTAAGGGTGCTCCTGTGGTGCAAGGGCAGATTCCAGTGCAAATATTTGCACTTTCTGAGCTTTCCCGCCTTGCTGACCTCATCTGACAACTTTCCTAAGAATGCCTTCTCTGATCATGTCTCCCTGAAGCCTCACTGATCTCAGTTTCTTATGTTCACATTTTTCTTCCCTACTAGATGGTACCTTCCTTTGGAGAGGGTGTGGTGGGGGCATGAACAATGTTTGTGCTTGGCCAAAGAGTTATAAATCACCTAATCGAACCCCTTGAAAAATAATTTCTGGTATCTATATACTATCTAAATATCTAAGTATCATATATACCATGGAGCATGTCTAAAGAAGGGCAACAAAGCTGGTGAGGGGTCTGGAGCACAAGTCTTATGGGGAGCAGCTGAGGGAACTGGGGTTGTTCAGTCTGGAGAAAAGGAGGCTCACAGGAGACGTTATAGCTCTCTACAACTACCTGAAAGGGGGTTGTGGTGAGGTGGGTATCAGTCTCTTCTCCCAAGTAACAAGTGACATGACAAGAGGAAACGGCCTCAAGTTGCACCAGGAGAGGTTTAGACTGGCTATTAGGAAAAATTTCTTCGCTGCAAGGGTTGTCAAGCATTGGAACAGGCTGCCCGGGTAAGGGGGTGAGTCACCATCCCTGGAGGTATTTAAAAGACATGCAGATGTGGTGCTTAGGGACATAGTTTAGGGTGGACTTGGTAGTGTTATGTTTATAGTTGGACTGACAATTGTAAAGGTGATTTCCAACCTAAACAATTCTATGATTCTATCTCTAAAAGATATTTTTCTAATACTAGTTCTTAAAACTGAAAGAGGTGTTAGAACCTCCACTGGTGATTGCTGATGTGGTGGTTCAATTGGGTGGCACAAAAGAATCTGCAATTCTAACTTAGGAGGACTTTTTACTTTTTATGATCATAATAATCACTAGGCAATCTTATTTTCTAAGACAGTGAAAAAAACCCTTTCTCACAATCATTTAAATCTCTGAAATACTTATTATCAGTGTAGCTATTATAACACTTATTGTCCTTGCTTTGAAGTTAGTGGTGTTAATAGGTAGTAAAAGTAATTTGTAATGAAGAAATTAGTTTACTAAATTCCTTGAAAGGGAATGGTTTATTCCTGAATGTCACTTTGCAGCAAAACTGTTGATACGGGATAGGGTTTTCAGCTGAAAATCACTATCAATAATGTGCTCAAAACTCTTCACTAAAGATATAAATTTTGGCTTCTACAACTAAATAGTTCCAACCTAACAAATATGAAGCTTTGTCTGTGACACTGCAAAAGGCAATGACAAACATCAGTTCTATTGATCCTGCTACCTGTTACTTCTTAATTTTACAGCTTTTTAGTCCTGCCAATAATCTCTCTCAATACCCAGCTTTTCATTAAAAACCTGTTTTTCTTCCAGTGTTGCTTACTTCTATATCCCAATAATCTGTCAAGTCCATTAAATACTATTCAGTGCACAACACATTAAATCCATAAAACATATTAAACAGAGTTCAAGGAAGTAAAAAATCAAAGTAACAGTGGAAAATATTAATACTATGATAGATAATTTTTTTGAAGACACGCACTTAAGCAGATTATCCTTCCATATTGCCATTAATAGAAGATAGACTGTTTCCTCACCAATGCAGGATTAGTGGAAATTATGGAAATAAACACAAGCTTCATCAAACGCGTGAGGAGAAATTCCTCTGCAATGAAAATGGCAGAGACAACTGACAATGAATTTCCATTTTTATTCCACTATTCAAAATATTAAGAAATAAGGAGATGACATTTCGTCACATTGCTGACAAAATATGAAATATATTAACAAGGACTGAAAAACCAAGTCCTCTGTGAAAATTGAGAAGGAAGGTTGATAGAAGCTGACAATTTGCACTAAGTAGCTTCCAGTTAGGAATGAGTTGCTGCTGTACCATCAGGTGGGTATGTAACAGAATGTATTGGGTTTGCGTGGCAAGGTTTTG
>NW_010514084.1:0-381 GCF_000687285.1 Phaethon lepturus
GAGGAATTAAAAAATAGGGGTGTGGAGCCAGACAGAGGGCAGGGGGACGACACAGAAATTGTGAAGGGCTAAAGGGAAAATGGAGAGGAACTACAAAAATTGGAATAGGAAAACAGACAGATGGAGAAAGACAAAAATAGCAATGGGCTGCAGGGCAGAGACACAGGATTGTCCTGATTTCAGCTGGGATAGAGTTAATATTCTTCCTGATAGCTGGTATAGTGCCACGGTTTGCTTTTAGGATGAAAATAATGTTGGTAACATTACTGATGTTTTCAGTTGCTAAGCAGTCAAGGACAGTTCAGCTTCTCATGCTGGCCAGCCAGCGAGAAGGCTGGGGGTGCATGGGGAGCTGGGAGGGGAGACAGCCGGGACAGCTGG
>NW_010514084.1:513-723 GCF_000687285.1 Phaethon lepturus
CCCCCGTTTTCCTGGAGATGGCTGAACACCTGCCTGCTGATGGGAAGCAGTGAATTAATTCTATGTTTTTCTTTGCTTCTGTGTGTGGCTTTTGCTTTACCTATTAAACTGTCTTTATCTCAACCCATGAGTTTTCTCACTTTTACTCTTCTGGTAGATTCTCTCCCTCAGGGAGGAGCGAGCGAGTGAGTGGCTGTGTGGGGCTTAGTT
>NW_010514085.1:0-14854 GCF_000687285.1 Phaethon lepturus
GCCTCTGCTGTTGCTCTGGCGTCGGCCTGCGCCGGTGTTGGCCTGCCAGCCCTCTGGCGCTTGTCACAGGAGCTGGAGAAGTCTGAGCTTGCCAAATAATGGGTTTGCTTCTGCGGTTTCAGCGCAGCTCTTGTATACTGCGCAAAACTCTGATCCACCTCAGAAGTGCCTACGTTTTCCTTGTAGAGTAGGGATTATATGCTGCTCATAGCTCTTAGTATAGGAACATTGCATTGAGCCTGTGGCTCTGCACTGAAGCTTTGCTCAAAGAATGGGTGCCCTTTCTCCACTGGGAGCAATTCTGCAAACGGGTGGTAATATAATAAGTTTCACTTGAAATTTAGCCTCTGCACAAAATCATTTGCTGACAAATGTCTCTATTGGAAAGATGGGCAAGCAGTCTTCTATATATCACTAAATACCTTTGACAGGTGTTGCATATTGCTCAGGATGGACTTCAGGAATAATAATGTGTTGAAATTAAAACATTGGGATGACAATTTGTCTTGAGCAGTAGATATCCCCATGAGATTAATTGATTTGAAGGTTTGTCTGTCTTTGCTGAAAGAATAAATAAGCTACATCTGCTTTAAGCAACTCTGTGATTTTTAGTTTAACTTGTTACTGTTTTAGAGTTTCCATTGCTTTTTTTTTAGGGTTTCCATGGTTTTTTTTCTTTTTCAGATAACACCGTGATATAAGACTTAATTATTGAACTGTATTTTCTGTAATGAAGTAGACAAGCAACATAGAAAAGTAGTAATTATTTGTAAGTAATGACATTACATTTATCTTTAGATGCATATTTGTTCTTTCTGATTAACCCAAAAAGTATTTGGTGGAAGCAAAGAAACAAATACTTGAATTTGTATAGACCTAAAGTCTGCTGGAGGATAAATCATGCCACTCACCTCAGAGTTTTTCATACAAGTGGACCTCGGTGTAAATGGGCCCGAAGCAGAACGTTTTGGTATGACAAATACATTTACAGCCATGACTTTTTATACTACAGAGTTTCTAAACTTTTAACTTCTTCCAAAGGATTTACGAAAGTGAACAATCGCATGTCACGAATTAAGAATACTATAGAATCTGTTTCAAAGGCAGTGTCTGGCACTCACAGTGAACTGGTTTCAAGGATAGCTCGATTAAAGTCACACTCGGATACTCTGGGAAAAGCAAATAAAAGTAACGTAGATGCAAATAACATCAATGCAAATCTAGAAAATGATAAACAAGTCACAGATGCCAGAACTCAGGAGGATTGCAACAGAGGCCCAGCTGCAAAGAAATCCACTTGTGCAAATGGAAACTTGGAGTCTATGTTAGTAAGTTCAAGTGGCAGTAATCAAGATACTCCAGAAGATTCAGCATCTATTAAAAACCACCTTTTTCATATAAGCTACTTTTCTACAAACTTTGGAGAGACTTACAACTTTGTAGCTGATCATATCAACTGGTACTTCAATAATAATTCTGTTATGGATCAAGAGAAAAAAAGGAATGCTTTACTACAGGACTCTAAAAGTGAAGAAAGGAATAAGCTTGATTCATCAGAAAATGCTGTAATGAGTGGAGAAAAGACAGTGGATTCAGCAGCTGACGCAGAGACTCTGGGTGCTGAAAAGACAGATAGTGCTCTTCCAGTTTCCACTAAAAAAAGCATTGCAAACTTTCTTTCATATCCCAGTAACAGTGTACAAGCTTTTGTAGACAGTTACATTGGTGGGTTAGTTCCCAAGTTAAGATCTGATACAAAAGTTGTTTCACAAGAAAAGAGTAAACGGCCAGAACAAGAAGTGTCTGAGAAAGATGAGGAGGACAAAGCACAAGAGGCTAAGACCGCAGAAGAGCGAGAAAAGCATCTGTCTCTTCAGAGAGAAAAGGCAAGTCTTTGTTTAGTGTTATTTCTTTATATATTATTTCTGTGTATATGTGTATTTTATACAAATGTATATATACACTACACACACGTGTATAGACCTATATGTAAACTTACATATATATACATACATATATGCTTACACAAATAGGTATATACTTATGTATGCAGTTATGCACATACAAATACATATATATGTACACATTTATAGATGCATGTACATATAAATACATATGTCCTTATATAAATATATATGTATGCACACGTACAAAAATGATATAAGCTTATACATACTATGTGTGTGCTATGTAAACTTATTTATATGTACTTTTAAGTTTATATATGTATGTATACATATATAAAAATGTGTATATACTTTTTATGTAAGTACATATATGTAAATTTATATATAGTGTATATATGTATATACACATACATGTGTATCATATATACATATATTTAGTTCTTAGCGAGAGAGTACATAAATGTAGGTAGATGTGATTGCTTTTTTTTTGTTGTAGTTATAGCGGTCTTATGCTCCTTCATGGTTCAAATGCTGTGATTTCAAAGTTGCCCTGAAAATACATCTGAGTACGTACGTGTTTGTTTGGTGTATTGTTGCTGTGAGCCGCCTTTATTTTTCTAGTAAACAAAGAATCAAAACATTGCCTGTTTAAGTTGAAGCAATGCTTACTTGGAGCTTGTAGCAGATCTCTAGTACAACATGCTGTCCATTACTTCTGAGAAATCTTAAAATAACGGTTGGAATTAGTCTTGATGAATTCTACACATTTCTTAGAGTAGTTTTATGTTATCTGTATAACTTTTTATTTTTTAGATTATTGCAAGAGTGAGTATTGATAACAGGACTCGAGCTTTAGTCCAAGCCCTCCGAAGATCCTCTAATCGAAGAATCTGTATCAGCAGGGTTGAAGAACTGACTTATCATCTTTTAGAATTTCCAGAGAGCAGAGGAGTTGCAATTAAGGTACAAATAGTCTTTATGCTTGGACAAAAAAATAAATGTGACAGGTGAATAGAACAACATAAAACTTTCCTCTATGCTTTTGTGGACTAGTCGTATTTTCTTTTTGTAAAGATTACAATGTGAATGTCTCTTATTATAGCTATTTTTTCAGCTGGTTCAAGCAGATTTGTGTGCAAACTATCAGTAGTTTAGCTAAAGGCTCTTAAGATGTCAGTGTTTAATTTAGAAGCATACAACATTGTCATGTGGATAGATAGTATAGCTTATTCTAGTGGTAGCCGAAGGTCGTACACTGTGTCCTCTGTCGCAATTGACCAGATGGGAATGTACAGTACAGTTGATCTGCATATGCACAACAGTTTTTATGCTTGTTTGCACGCTTCCTTCAAAGAGCAGTGACAAGAGTGGACTATAGCCATCAAATAAATTCATGTAATCTAGCCCTACTCATTCTCTTTCCTGCAGTGAGAGGACAGGTGTGTGGTAGACTATTTTAGCAGTACTAGCCAAACCACAGCATTTGTCAGTCTCGTGCCTTTTTCCACAAGATGTGACAGAGTTGTGACAGAGATTGTAGAATTGCTGGGAAAGAGATCTTTGGGAATGGAGTGCAGGCCAGATGAATCATCCAGGCAGGGTACAGGTCAGGCATGCACACGAGTAGATGTTAATTATTTTATTATGAAAGAGTACATTCACTACTCCCATTTTGATTATAATACTCTATATCTTTGTGATAATAATTGTACATTAAAAATTACTCAGTGTGAGGAAGAATTTTAACTTCTGTTTTGTTTTAATATTAGTGTACTTAGAAGTCATTTCCTGTTTTGAAGCACTGTGATACTTGGCAAAATCTGGGCTTTTAGCTATACTTGGTGTGCTTCACACTTGAGTTTATATTTGGCCAATGTGACATTAAAGTCTATAAAACTAAACTGCTGGTAAATAGAGCTTTTCTAGCTATTTGAAAGATTTACTTTCCACCTCGATTGCTTAATTCTCATAGGCAGTTACTTTAGCAATGAGGGATATATGACATAATATTGGAATCCTTTCTTTCCCCTGTTAGAAAAAGACATGGGTAAATGCAGATTTAAAGAAGTTTTCCTCTGAGTTTAACTAATATATTACTTTTATACTTATATGCCAAACTAGTAAATTTAAGCATGGATTCCTTTGGTATAAACATACAGTTAGAATGAAATATCTTTGCATTTATCAATAGGAAAAATTAATCCCATGCCTACTGCGACTGAGACAGGCAAGTGACGAAAGTCTTCAGGCTGCTGTTAGAGAGACTTTAGCTATCATTGGATATACAGACCCTGTGAAAGGCTGGGGAATTCGAGTCCTCACTATTGATGGAGGAGGAACAAGGTAAAACCTTTGTGTTTTTATATCCTTGTAGCCTTTTTCATACTTTTTCAGGTCTCTCTGATAAGCTTATGCCCAAAGATGCAATTTATGATTTACAGTTCTGTTACCTATCACTGGGATAGTAAAATGTATTATTTTTATATGCATCTGTGCTTAAATTTCCATGCATTACTAGTTCTGTGACACTGAAATGAATATTTAAAGTTGACTACACACTTAAGTGCTTGGATTGGCTCTTTCTCCTTCTGGAAGTAAATGAAATGGTTATTTGAGTTAGTCTGCTCACAAGTCTAATCTCAAAAATACAAAGTTCTTGTGAAATGCTGGAAGTAGTTTATACTCTTGTGATTGTATTGACTTAGTAATATAAAAAATGTTCTTGAACTTGTCTGGAGGGTGATCTGCTTTAGCAGGACTGGTCTCATATGAAAGAATGAATAGGCTAGTGGTGAAAGCTACTCTAGCCATGCTGTTGATTTATATTTCCTCTACAATGAACACTTTTAATTTATCCACCACATGTCCTTAGTTACGTGTGCTCTAGTTCTGCATGAATTTCTGCACCTACCACAATTTGTAAAGAGTAGTAGCAGAAGCATGTTCATTAAATTTGAAGTCTGATGTTTACTAGAAGACGTGTTTTCACACATATCTGAAAGAATCTTGTTGGCAAATCTTCCCTGATTTGCAGATCTTTATTGTTAGAAAGTGAAGTATGAAGTCACTGCAGAAATGCCATTTCATGAATGTTTTGTTTCCTCATAGTATTTCTTTACTTGCATCAAAACCAGTTGTCTTCAATAAGGAGTAAGTGTATGTCACAACTTCAACGTTGTGTTTCCAAAAGTTCATTGTAAACCATAAAGATCTTACAAACTAGAAAGAAGGATGCTATATGTATAGTTTAAGTGTGGTAATTTTTCTGCTGGATTTCTAGGGGAGTGATATTAGAAGACACCTTATTTTCAGAAAGCGGTATCTACATCTATAACACTAAATGAAACAAGTCCAGAGAAATGAGCCTGAGTACTGACTGGCTGTTGTGCCTCTTACTCAGTTGTGTTCATCTGCTTATAGTTTTGGACTGGGTTGACTACTGCTCTTCAGCACAAGCCAGGACAGATTTGGTGGCAGCATTCAGGAGGTGCCATTCTCAGTAGATTGTGTTGGCAAGATGGTACTTGGTTTGGTGCTCCTTTTGCCATACACAGCTCTCTAGCTCTAGCCCAGCAAAGTTAGCGCCTTTGCATGCCAGGTACTCTGTTTCATGCTATAGAAGCACAGGTCTGATGATCTGGAATGCATCTCTCCTGTCATTTCAGTCACATTGAATTGAGGCAAAAAAACACAGACGGAAAAATACTATGTCCCAAGTGGCATTATATAGCCCTGCTAAGGTCAAACTTTAAGTGCTGTGTGGTGTGGGTGCAGCTAAAATCTGTCCTGAGTCTACATCTACAGAAGATTATCCGTGAGCCTTTTCTATAGAACAGTATGGGTATAAAAAATATGGCTGTAGCTGTTGAGTACTATTTTTGGTATGCCTGAGTATGTAGTTTATATTTAGTATTCATCATTCCATTTTAATTGTGTTCTGCTACTCTTTCATTCCCTGAAATATTCAGGATTCTTAGTGTTGTAATTATTAAATTATAATTAAGCTCACCTTTTCTTAATTATAACTAATTAGAGCTATGTAAACTAAAACTTCCATTGTGTATGAAGGGGATTTTTTGTGTTTCAGGGGTTTAGTTGCACTTCAGACTCTACGGAAACTAGAAGAACTAACTGGAAAGCCGGTTCATCAACTTTTTGACTACATTTGTGGTGTAAGCACAGGTAATTGTTAAGCCACAAGTTGGTATTTTGCTATGAATATAGTAAAAGAACATCTGAGGATAAATGTAGATTTTGCAGAACTTGCTGGTTTCAGACTTTGAGTGTAAAGTGGGAAAGTACAGGTGTGATTTCTAAAAGCTTTCTTTTTCTTCTGAATAAGAACTTTGCATGATTCATTGTTGCTTCTAATTCAAACTGATTTGTCATTTGTTTTTTAATGAATGTGAAACCTTCCTTTTGCACAGATACAGGTATCTCAGATGTTTATGGAGCTTTAAAGACAACTAAGGTAATGCCCCTCAGGGACTGATACTGGGCTGGTAGTGTTTCCTGTCTTTAGGAGTGACCTGCACAGCAGGACAGAGTGTGCCTGTAGCAAGATCTTGGATGATACTAAATTAGAGGGAGTCGTCAGTACAGTGATGCTCTCTGTTCAGGTTGGCCTGTACAGGCTGGAGAAATGGCTTCACAAGAACCACGTAAGGTTCAGTAAACCTGAGTATCAAGCTTTATGTCTGAGGTAGGCTGACTGGCTAGAAATCATCTTTGCAGAAAAAGACTTGATCCTGTTGGAATAAGTTGAACATGAATCATCAGTGTACCCTTGCAGCAAAGAAAGCTGACCAGATATTGGCTTGTGTGGACAAGAATGTACCCAACAGATTAAGGGTCTGTGTTTGGCCGCTGTACGTCTAGTTTTGGAATCCTCAATAAACTTGGACTCCTCAATAAACCCTTAATCTGTTGGGTATGTTCTTGTACGTACTGAGTGAGTCTGTCAGAGGGTCAAGCAGATGGTCAGGGGACTGGAGGTCATGACATACAGGGAGAGAGTGCAAGAAATGGGTTTATTCAGCCTTAGGAAGAGGAGGCTTTATTGCTGTTCCAACTAATGGAAAAATACAGAGCAGATGGAGCTAGACTCTTCTTGAAGGTGCACAGTGGTCAGAGAAAAGCCAACAGAGACAGCCTGGAATATGGGAAGTTACAATTAGGTATAAGGAATCATGTTTTCCCTTGCAAGCATGGTCAGACACTGAAGGGAGTTGCCTGCGCAGGCTGTGGAATCTCCATCCTTGGCGATATTCAAAACTTGGCTGAACCAATCCTGAGTAACCTGTTCTAATTGAACCTGTTTGAACAGGAGGTTGGACTAGATGACCTCTAGAGGTCCCTCCCAGCCTTAATTACTTTGTGACTTGATGATAAATTACTCATCCCTACAAAGTAGGAGACACTAAAGTGTAAGTTTCTTCTTAAGACAGTCATCTCTTTTGGAAATTATGCTAGACCAGTAGCAGCATAGTGCTGATGTCTAGCATAAGAGGTATGGTGTAGTTCAATTGCTCAGTTTCCTTTAGAAACCCACATTCTTTAGTTTTCTTTCACTATACTTATCGTCCATACAGTTTAATTCAGAAATGACATTAAATGCAGATCATCCTGAGTAGATACGTTTGTGTTTTCAGAGATTTGCTTAGTAGGCTCAAAATAGTAGAGAAGAGGAGAATGTTCAGGTCTACCAGACAGAATTTCTTGTAGGTACAATTTAGTTCCCTGCTTTACATTTTTAATAGTCTTTGGAAAAAAACCCTTTGTTAATTAGTTAGTGATGACGCCAAGCTGAGTGGTGCGGTTGACATGCCTGAGGGATGGAATGCGGTCCAGAGGGACCTCAACAAGCTCAAGGAATCGGCCTATCTGAACTTCATGAGGTTCAACAAGGACAAGTGCGGGGTCCTGCACCTGGGTCAGGGCAACCCCTGGTATTGGTACAGGCTGGAGGATGAAGGGATTGAGGGCAGCCCTGCTGAGAAGGACTTGGGGGTACTGGGGGATGAGAAGCTGGCCTTTAGCCAGCTATGTTGCGCTTACAGCCCAGAAGGCCAACTGTATCGGGGGCTGCATCCAAAGCAGCGTGGCCAGCAGGTCGAGGCAGGTGATTCTGCCCCTCTACTCCGCTCTGGGAGACCCCGCCTGGAGTCTGCATCCAGCTCTGGAGCCCTCAGCACAGGAAAGACATGGACCTGTTGGAGCAGGTCCAGAGGAGGCCACAAAAATGATCTGAGGGATGGAACACCTCTCCTATGAAGAAAGGCTGAGAGAGTTGGGGTTGTTTAGCCTGGAGAAGAGAAGGCTGTGGGGAGACCTTATTGCAGCCTTCCAGTACTTAAAGGGGGCTTAGAAGAAAGATGGAGACAGACTTTTTAGCAGGGCCTGTTGCTTTAGGGGTAATGGTTTTAAACTAAAAGAGGGCAGATTCAGACTAGATCTAAGGAAGACATTTTTGACAATGAATGTGGTGAAACACTGGCACAGGTTGCCCAGAGAGGTGGTTGGTGCCCCATCCCTGGCAATGTTCCAGGACAGGTTGGACGGGGCTCTGAGCAACCTGATCTAGTTGAAGATGTCCCTGCTCGTTGCAGAGGGGTTGATGACCTTAAAAGGTCCCTTCCAACTTAAGCTATGCTATGATTCTATGAATTTAGCAGTAAGTGGCTGTTTGTGTGGAATACAGTTTTTTCTAACAAAACGCTTCTCTAATGTCTCCTTCAATCATCATAAGGATATTTTATCTTTGATAGAGAAGCCTGGTGTTCTTAATTCAGTCCCACTACTCTGACTAACTTTATTCTTTGCCAGATTTTGGGTTTTGTAACTCCTAGTAAGTACTTAATGTGTTCTTTTAAGCTTTGTTTACACTACCAAGGTTTTGTCTGCAGTAGTCCAGCTTGCAATAATAGGTGACAAGATGTGGCTGGGAGCGGTTGTACATATCTGTCAGCGTGTGCTAGCGGTGTGCTTAGCGTTTCAGGTTGTGCTGATGTGTATGCCAATGGGATTTGCAGAAGCTTGCAGCTGGATGAATTATGGTTACAAGGGTGATAAATGATAGGAGAAGGATGCCTCTTGTGCATTACCGTTGTTCTTTTCTGCTGTGCTTTTTCTCTCTCTTAATATCGTTTAGCTGGTTTGCCTTTGAGGTTTAGAAATAATCAGTTTGCGGTGAATTCAGCATCACAGAGTCTGTCTCTGTAGCTAGCTTCCCTGTACTTCTGTTCAGTGGTCGTCATAGGGTCTAAATGGAGGCAGTCACAGAGGAAGATCAGTGTAATGATGCTGTAACAGGCCCTGTGTACTTAGCTCACCTCCCTATTGCTGAGCACAGTATCTGGGCACGGAAGCACCAAAAAATCTGCAAGTCCATGTAACGCAGTGATGGCCACTAAACTTTTTTTATGGGGAACCAAGTTAATATGAATACTGTACTGAGTTTGTGCCTTTCTGTGAAAAAATCCGAAGATAAAAGCAAGGCAGTTAAGAGGAGGAAGTACCATTGCACCATGAACTGAGCTGCTGGGAATTCTGTAAATGAGAGTGATTGTCAGTGTTCTCCAGAGTATGACATGCTTTTATAGATGCGTAGAGCATTTAACCCCCTGAGGACAACTTATCTGCAGGTATGCTGTGGATGTTCACTTCTCATGTAGTCTCCCAATACATCAAAGGTACTTCTCAGTAGCGGTGCACTTACAATTCAGTCAGAGCAGTTTATAACATCAAGAGTATGTGATCAGGCAAAATGCATGCTACCACATTTTCAAATGTGCTGGCTGGCTCCAAGAATTTTAAAAATACAGTTTTTTCCTAAATTTCTATATTGATCTAGTAATAAGTGGCATTCAGATGCATCATATGAGGGGTTCAGGCATTGACATACTGTGATCACAGGTTCTCTAAGCATATTGTTTTCCAGTGCATTTTAATACAGAGACATCTGAATTGTACTGGTCTCTTTGATCACATGATCCTCATGTATGTGACAATTGCCTAAGGACTTCACGTAAGGATATTCTTCCAAAATATTCCTCCCAAGTTGTTAAGAACAGCATAGAGCTAGTGCCCCCATGTATTGTCCCAGCCTTCAGTGATTTGCAGATGAGGAGCCTCCTTAAACAAAGCTGGCATCTCTCAGTGTTGCTGGGCTTTTTTTTTCCCCAGATGTCTTTCCAGTTTTGAAATGCATTTCTGAAGACCTTTCTGACGGAAGAAGTATTTTTACAGGAGAACACATGAATAAGTGAAGTCATTGTATTATAGAGCTGAAAGCGTCCTTAAGAGGTTATCTCACTTCCCAAGGGAAGAATCAACTGTGTGTGTCTCACTATTGACAATTTTCTAAGATTTTTGAATCATGTCAGACCTCTTCAGAAAATCTGTGCTAGTGCTCCACTGGCTTTACGTTTGTGACAAAAAAGTCCAAATGTCTAACATGGAACTTCCTGTTGCAGTTCAAACTTGTTTCCTCTTGTCCTGACTCCCCAGGAACATGAATAACAGATTCTTTCTTTTCTCTCTGCAGCAACCTTCTGTGCTTTTAAGGACTTTTGTCATAGCCTGTTTACTCAGGCTTTCTTTACAGACTTATTTTTTTGACCCGTGATTGTTTTTTGGGGCTTTTTTTGTCTGGTTTTTCTTTTTCTTCAATTAGTCCACATCTTTTTTGAAGAATGTCATTCAGGTCCAGATATAGCACTTCAGCTGGAGTCTTACTAGTACTGAATAAGGAAGGAATACTCTTGTCTTTCAGGTTCTGTTCTTGCATATCTTGTGTGTTCCTAGCCAACTGTATCCCTGTGGTCTTCAAGATATGGTCCCTGGCCTCCCAGGTTTTACTTAGGTGTTTTTTTCCCCTGAAGTGTTGGCCTTCAAGACTGAGATGGTTGCTGGAGGGCTGGAGTCTGATACAGACCAGGATGTGATGAAAGCATCAGAAACTTCTTCACTGGACCATCTTATAGAGCCTGCACTATATCTTTGATTTTTGACCTTACTCTCCTGTGAGTGTCTTGCTGATGAAACCATCCAGCAGGTTTCAGCAAAGACCTTTAATGTATACCTTGACTCTTGATATGATCTATTGCCACTTGTGTGCTGATGCAGACTGCAGTTTTTGGCGCTGTTTCTCAGGAGGTGAAGTGAAAATGAGTCAGCATTCGGTATGAATTTTGACCCTTTAGCTTTGAAACTGTTCACCAAAATAGCAAGCGCATGATATTATAGCATTGGTGCTGGAGAGTTAATAGGAAAAGAAGGTAGCAGAGGTTTTGCATGATTCAGGAAAAAGGTGTTTCTCTGCTGCTAGGTGGTTTAGCCTGTGTTGAATACAGGCCTTTGGTGATGTGGCATCCGAGTAAGCTTCTCCTGATGCAACTTTGATGTGCCAAGTAGGCCCAGGTTATATTAAGCACGTGTGCCACATTTTAAAAAATTGAGACCATCAGTCGTCTGACACTCAGCTATTATGGTGGTGGGGTTTGTGAGGGCAAAAGAAGCTTGGATTTCACGTTTCCTTTAACGCTATCTGTAACTTTCTTTATGTAGTTCTTTCTGCATGTTTTATTCTTAACTCTGTTTCAAGAATTTACTCTTTATTCAAACCTGTTGCATTCATTTCCAAATTGGAAAAATCATGTGACCTCATTATTCCTTATGCTTAATTACATGGCATTCCAGTATTACAGTTGCATGTCCTCACAGTATTGCACAATTAGGTTTAAAGGCTGTACATGTCACTTTCAGCTTAATGTATCTAAGAATTGTAGTGATGCCTTAGTTTTATTTTTCCACAGTCTTTTTGATGGTGTTCTGTAGCTATGCTTTTTGGATACTGTTGTTTTGTTCCTGCAAGGGTAGGTCATAATTTTTTTAGGCACACACTAGATGGCAGTATGGATGAATGACTAATTATCAGTCATCGCAACCAAATGTATTCCAAACCAGTCAAAACTGCCTGCTTTTTACAGAGTTTTCCTAGAATTTTTCTCTACTGACTCAGAGATTGCCAGATATCAAGTAATACTCCAAATACATTTTTAATACCACAGCATAGATTTCTCTTACTCATTGCTCTTTCCAAATAAAGCAGTGGATTTAGTTTGCTTTCTGCCATATACATGTTTGCAGGGATGAAATCTGCAAAACGAAATAATGTCATTTCTCAATTTCTCATAGTTCTGTTTTTGAAGGTAGATTCCTCCTATCTTGTATATGTTCATTTAAAACATAGTTTGTGATTCTTGAACAGGAGTTTAGTGATATAAATGTCAACTGATCGTTCCTTTTCAAGATAGATATTCTGCTAACCTATGAACTACATTAAATGGTAATCCATCTGTAAATCTTACTCCAGGCTATATTTTACATGTTGATATATTTCTTTTTCAGGAGCTATATTAGCCTTTATGTTGGGGTTGTTCCATATTCCTCTGGATGATTGTGAAGAGCTGTATCGCAAGTTAGGATCAGATGTTTTTAAGCAGAATGTCATTGTTGGAACAGTCAAAATGGGCTGGAGCCACGCCTTTTATGACAGTGATATCTGGGAAAAAATGCTCAAGTAAGTAAAAAAAAAAAAGTCAGGTGAAAGATAATTTACTAATATGATGTTTGAGAGCCTTCAGTTTTGTTATTGTTTCACTGGTAAGCAAATTCTTAAAACAACTAGGAAGGATTAGCATATACTCTCATTCTTTTGAAATAGATGTTTTCATATTTACCAAAACATTGAAAGCCTTTAATGTAATGGTTTCTGTTTCTGGGGAATAAAGTAAGCTCTAGCACACTGATTTCTGATTATATTCCTGTATGCTTGCCAGCTCTGCTTGATCTGACTCATTATAGATTTGCTACAAATTTTGCTAGCCACCTGCTGTTCCTTTTTTTTTATAGGAGACATGGTGAGAAATGAAATAATATGTTGTAGTAGAGATTTTTAATTTCAGCTGCTCTCCTGAGGGGTTTTGCCCGTTGCCCCTTTCTTTGGAAAGGGAAATGAGCTGTAAGGATTGCAATGCAAAAATATGTGCTGTGTCAAAGTTGCCAATGAAATGGTATTTGTTGATAGGTATGTATACAAAGTGCATTAATGGATATTCAGGAGAAGTCACTGGAAGAAATTATTAATATTCATTGCAAGTTTATTACTTATTCATCTGCGTATGTATTGAGAGTTCCGTTTTTAGCAAACTAATGTCATAGTTTCCCAAGCAGTGTCAACTGGCGCTGCTACTGAAACAACCTTCTCTGAGAGCAAATGTAAAATCATAAAGAGCTTCTTTGGGTGAGCAATGACAAGTTCCTTTGGGAACATGGTTAATGTGATTTATGGGATTGAAAGAGTTTCTTCTAGACATTATAGTGGGAATACCTGTGCTGCCTGAGTTTTAAGCTTCTCACCTCTTTGCTGAAGTGGAGAAAGAGGCTTCCAAGCACTTTTTCTCTGTGATCTTACACATTTTTAGGAATAAATGTGTTTATCAAATGAATATAATGAGTTTTTCTTCTCAGATATCTAGAGTACCTCTTTTTTCAGAAAAGATATTTTTATCTGCCTTCCTTCTTTTCCTCCCCTGCCCAACTGAAAGACGTCTTAGGAAAATCAAAATTACCTTGTGTGAAATTATTTTATATGCCTTTAATTAAAATGCTATTATTCTTTGCAGCTACATGTAACACGAGGGAGGTAAAGCACTCCTGTACAATGGACAGAAGCCAGGCAATTATTATGTTATCCATAGATTAAATTAAAACCTAAATTTACTGATAAACAAATGACTTTTTGTCGACCTAATTCTGCAGTGTTGAAGGGAGATGACATGCCTACACAATGTTTTATTGAAAAAGTAGGGATTTCTGCAGGCTTCCTTGTGATGTGGAAGCCTAGAACTAAAAAGGGAATGGAGAGGTTATATAGCATATCTTTATAGCAATAAGAAGGTCAGGTCTAACTTTCAGTCGTTGCATGGGAAAACTGCTTTATGTTCTGTTTTAAATTTAAAAGACTTACTTGTGCTGGATGTGTTTTTGTTGTTTAAATGGTAGTAGACTTGTCAGCCTTGCTTGAAATAGAGTGTCTGTCTACACTATACAGGCATGCAATGTACTTTTAGCCTTACCACAATATTGATGGTATTATTTTCTGTCTGAAAGTATTCTTGCTGAAAATCATAGAATCCTAGAATCTTTGGGTTGGAAGAGACCTTTTAAGGTCATCCAGTCCAACCCCTCTGCAGTGAGCAGGGACATCTTCAACTAGATCAGGTTGCTCAGAGCCCCTGGAACGTTGCCAGGGATGGGGCACCAACCACCTCTCTGGGCGACCTGTGCCAGTGTTTCACCACCCTCATTGTCAAAAATTTCTTCCTTAGGTCTAGTTTAAATCTGCCCTCTTTTAGTTTAAAACCATTACCTCTTGTCCTGTTGCAGCAGGCCCTGCTAAAAACTCTGTCCCCATCTTTCTTATAAGCCCCCTTCAAGTACTGGAAGGCTGCAACAAGATCTCCCTGGAATCTTCTCATCTCTAGGCTGAACAACCCCAACTCTTTCAGCCTTTCTTAGAGGAGAGGTGTTCCATCCCTCAGATCATTCTGTGGCCTCCTCTGGACCCGCTCCAACAGGCCCATGTCTTTCCTGTGCTGAGGGCTCCAGAGGTGGACACAGGACTCCAGGTGGGGTCTCTGCAGAGCGGAGTAGAGGGGCAGAATCGCCTCCCTCGACCTGTTGGCCACACTGCTCTGGATGCAGCCCAGGACCTGGTTGGCCTTCTGGGCTGTGAGTGCACATTTCTGGCTCATGTCCAGCTTTTCATCCACTAATACCCCAAAAATAATTAAGCTAATGTTGCATTAGGCTAATTTTGCATGCATTAATGAGGCATATGACAACCAAGTTTGGTTAACTAACTTTTTGTTTGGAGTGGTGTA